>NC_080176.1:84400633-84700633 GCF_950295315.1 Erinaceus europaeus
ACTTTACCCAGTGTGTTGCATCTGACCCCTTTATGCTTTGTTAAAAGTTGTTTTTAGGGGGCCAGATGGTAGTGTAGCAGGTTAAGCACACATGGAGCAAAGTGCAAGGACCTGCGTAAGGATCCAGGTTCCAGCCCCCGGCTCCCCACCTGCAGGAGGGTCACTGCACAGGCAGTAAAGCAGGTCTGCAGGTGTCTGTCTTTCTCTCCCCCTGTCTGTCTCCCCTCATCTCTTGATTTCTCTCTGTCCTACCCAGCAACAATGACTGCAATAACAACAATAATGATTAACAACGACCATGATAAACAACAAGGGCAACAAAAAGGGGGGTGAAAGGCCTCCAGCAGCAATAGGTTTGTAATTCAGGCAAAATAAATAAATAAATAAATAAATAAGTTGTGTTTATCTTTACTCTCTTACCCTCCATCTTTTTTTTTTTACTAAATTATTTTGTATTTTAATATTATATACATTACTAATCTTGGGGGAAGTTCAGTGGACAAGTTGAAGAAGATATACATAATTATAGCAATATCATCTTAGTAGAAAGAATTAAAGTTAAAAGAAAGTTTATTTACAGACAGAATTAGGTTATTTTTTCAGATCTCTCCATTACTTTCTCTTTTTTGGTGTTAAATATCACTTGCCCCATGCTTCTACACCCTATTGGTGAGGTACTATTTACATGTACACCATGTTTCATGAACTTGGACCATCTTTCTCCAATATGATTTGCTGTGTATGTACGTTGGCATGTTTTTCATATATATATGTGTGTATGTGTGATTTATTTATAAATGAGATGAGAGACAGACACAGAAAGAGAGAGAGAGAGAGCTAGAGCTTTAATATTACTCTGGTACATTTGTAGTCATTGCTACTCAACCCCCCAAACTTAGCTTTGCCCCCTGTCCATACACACAGACCTATTAGAAGCTCTGTTCGGTCCAGTTCACGGGATGACTTGGTGGATGTCGTTGGCATGATTGATGCTGGGTCAGGTGTGACTTCAGTCCTGGGATGCCTTGTTCTCTCCTTAGGGTGAAGTCAGTGCTCCATTTGCTTGAAATGCTTATCCCTTCTTTCCTGTAATGTCTTAGAACACATGGGATGAGGCAGAGTTTTTGGCATCATGCATCTTTTATTCTCCATGCTCAATCATGCACAATAGATTGTGTCAACCCCCCCCCCCCCCGGACTCGTTTTAGATCAGAGTCCAGGAATAGAAAGTTGTGGTATCAACTTGGAGCTATGGAAATTTGTCTGTATGTTTGTGCTCAGATAAACATAACCACACTGATGCATTTCAGAGGAATGAGAAACTTTGTTGATTTTCTGAGTCAAAGACAAACCCGAGAATACATTTCACAGCTTGTCAGCTTTAATGTTTCCTAGTAGTCATCAGATAACCTCCCCTTTTTTGTTAGGGTTCGGTCAATCATTTGTCTTGTTTTCTTGTTTCCTCTTGTTTTTGAGCCCTTGGAGGGTGTCTTTACCACAGAGCCCATGACACACTGAATAAATGAGGGATCCAGGCATGAATGAAAAGCTATTTATAATTTCTTTTGTTTCTGGCATAGTTCAGATGAAACAAAAATGGAATGCAATTGGGAAAGTTAAAACATGACTTAAAAGGAGACAATGGAAGAAAAATTAGAAATGTCTGTGAAGAAATAACTTTGAAATGAGATCTGGATAGTAATCTTTTCACTACTTTCTGTGACCCTGATTGAGTGACTTTATGTTTTCACTGCATAGTTGAAATAAGGCACCTTTGTTTAAAACTGGGCTTAGAGAATAATAGTAATCTCTTTTTCTTTCTTTTCCTTCCTCACTCTTTTCATTTCTATCTATCTACCATCCATTTGTATATCTGTCTATCTGTGGATCAGTAAGTAAATGTGGAAAGTTTGGCAGCTGAAATGCCTTTTTCATCAGAGTTCTCAGGTTGCATATGGATTGTAAAGTTCCCAAATAGATTTATGGTGATACATTTCTGTTGGTCTGCTTCTAAATTCTGCTTCTAGGTCCCCTTCTGTTTCATTGGCTTAATCCCCCCTGCTTAACACTGTATTCTGTTTACATAACCACTGTTAACTAAGCACTGCCCTGCCTGCAGGGCATTGGTTTAATCCTCACTGTTCTGCAAGCTTTTTCCTTCTCCCCACCCCCTATCCTACGTACATCCTCTTTGGACCTGACCCTTCTGCCTCAGGATATATAAGGACAAGATTGTGATTAGAGATAGCTTAGATTGCACTGCGTTCCACATGAATAAAGACTGAACGGCGTACCATTCAGCCATGAGTCCCTGGTCGTCTCTCTCTCCCGCCCACGAAGCTCAGCCCGGCACATTTCTCTAGGCTTTAAAACACAGATCTGTTTTGACCAATATTCATTATAGCATATGCTATTTGGATTTCACTACTTTGGAAAAGAGCGGATTGTTATTTTTATTCTTTTTGTAGTATTTGAGGGGGGTAAGACAGAGAAAAAGAGGGAGAAGGAGAAGGAGAGAGAGAGAACACTAGAATGTCACTCTCACACATTCAATACCTGCAATTGGACTTGGGGGTCTCAAGCCTGTGTGTCTGGTGTTGTAGCCACTGCACCACCTTCCAGGCCACTGATCCTTTCTTTGTTGTACCTGTGTCATTCCCAACATGATTTAAGTTTCTATTCCAAGGACATTGACAAGAAACTTACCAACAGACTGAAAGAAAGGCCTTGTCTTTTACACCTGGTTGTGCCTGGAATGTTTTACAAACTGTACTTCAGCCAATATGGTCTACATCCCAGGTTTTGCCTAGCAACTGTCTGAACTAAGGATAAGTTGTGGCTTAGGGGGAGTCGGGTGGTAACGCAGTGGGTTAAGCACACGTGGTGCAAAGCACAAGGACCAGTGGAAGGATCCCGGTTCGAGCCCCTGGCTGCCCACCAGCAGGTGAGTCGCTTCACAGGTGGTGAAGCAGGTCTGCAGGTGTCTCTCTTTCTCTCCCCCTCCATTTCTCTCTGTCCTATCCAACAACAATGACATCAATAATAACTACAACAGTAAAACAACAAGGACAAAAAAAGGGAATAAATAAATAAATATAAATTTTTTTTTTAAAAAGCCAGTTTGATCAGAAGGGCAAATGACTAATCACTTTACCCAGGTATTGGGCAGGCTTTGCGTAGATGGGAGCTAGTCTGCAACTTTAAGGGCAAGTTGCCATCTCACCAGCTGAACACAAGGAAAAATATCCTAGATGAAAGAAAAGTTCATGCAAAGACACAGACACAAATGTGACGCTTTATTTACAGGAAGCAATGAGAAACTCATTAATTTTTGTTCTTTTTGAAACTCATTAATTTTTACTAGGCACTTTTTTTTTCCCCAGAAGGCACAGAATTCTGTATATCACTCTTTAATTCTTTTATTTTATTTTCCTTTTATATATAAAAAGGAGACATTAACAATACCATAGGATAAGAGGGGCCCAAATCCACACAATTCTCACTACCAGATCTCTGTATCCCATCCCTTCCCCTGATAGCTTTCCTATTCTTTAACCCTCTGGGAGTATGGACCCAAGGTCATTGTGGGATGCAGAAGGTGGAAGGTCTGGCTTCTGTAATTTCTTCCCCACTGAACATGGGCATTGACAGGTTGATCCATACTCCAAGCCTGTCTCTCTCTTTCCCTGGGGCTGTGGGAAAGTGGGGTTCCAGGACATATTGGTGGGGTTGTCTGTCCAGCATCTGGAACCTGATGCCTGAAAAGAGAGTTAACATACAAAGCCAAACAAATTGTTGACCAGTCATGGCTGGAATAGTTCAGATGAAGAGTTGGGGGTTCCTCCATTTTGTAGATAGCTAGTAGGCATATTTTAGTTATATTCCAAAGGGCCAGTGGCTATACTAGTTTTTTTTTTCCCCTTGAGCCTGAAATCTGATATGCAGGTGGATCCAAGTTATTGTCTGGGAGATGATGTCATGGCTGGAAAAGGAACAGAAAGCTGGATCAGGGAAGAGTAGCTCTCTAATATGGAAAATGGGTATAAATATTGTCAAGCGTAAACCCCATCAATTTGATTTGGTCTGGAGCCCATATTCAGCTTAGGAATCTGTGTGATCTCTGCATCCCTGTAGATCTGAGCTCACATTCTGTGGTCATAAGTAGGAACATTCCAAGCTGCCCCAATATGGCCCCATCTTCCTCAGGTGTAGCATAGAGTATGTTGTCCATTCTCCCTTTGGAGGTTGGAACATTCTCTAACATTGTTTATCCAAGTTGAGGGCAAGGTCCTATGGGTGCCCTCAAAGGGGTCTATTGTGTTGTTCCTGATAGAGATGACAGGTAACAATGGAGAGAGGGATGTATGTGTCAACCTTTAATTCTATAAGTGAGTGTATACACTTGCAAATTAGCTTTATGGTGCCTTGTCTAATGTGTATGCTTACATTTTATATAAGAAAGTACATCTTTTTTCTAAAAAAAAAAAAAAAGACAATCACCTATTTATTTATATATTTAAAAAGGAAATAGAGGACAATTCCAGATAGTCCCAGGGATTGAAACAGGAGGCCTTTGAGACCGCAGGTAGGCAGGTTGGTGGTCTAACAGCCTGAACTATATCCCTCGACTAAGAAAACATCTGTTTTAACTCTTCTGCTTTCAGTTATAGATTTCACAGTTGTGCTTTTCTGAATAGTAAACACGTGAAAATTGAGACACATCTCCTGTCCAGTTGCTCCCTCTGTCTCCTCTTTGTCCTCTCCTCATCTTTTCTTTCCAACCTTTTCTTCTTTGTCACCTTTTCTTTTTGTAAATGTGCATTCCCGCCCAAGTGTGTCTCTTTCTGTCCATTAGTCCAATGTCAATGTCTCTTTCTGTCCATTAGTCCAATCTTGCATCTTTTCTCTTGATTTAAGTAAGGGAACAGCAACCCAATAACCAGTGTCCAGGGATACGCCTGGAGATGGCATGTTGATATCAACGTGAAATGGAAGGCAGTAACAATGAATCATTGTTTGTCAAGGAACAATTGGCAAGATACTTGACCTGGGCTGTGTGATTGCTGTGTTCTATGTATGACCTGGGTTTAAGATCATTCTCTATGCCGCTGGGTGAATTGTTGGTGCTAGTGCTGTTAGGTTCCCTCTCCTCCCCTCCGCCACTCCTCCCCTCCCTCTCAACTCCCTCCTCTCTCTTCTTCTCCCCTCCCCTCCCCTCCCCTCCCCTCCCCTCCCCTCTCCTCTCCCCTCTCCTTCTGGTCCCTCCTCTCCCCTTCTCTTTTCCTCCTCTTCTTTCTTATTTCTGTTCCCTTTCCCTCTCCCCCTTCCCCCGTCCCTTCTCCTCCACCGTCTCCCTCTTCTCTCCCTCCCCCACTTTCCCTCTCCCCCTCCTTTTCTCTTACCTCCCCCTTCCTTTCCTCTCCCCTCCCCCTCTCCCTTCCCTTCCTCCTCCCACTCCCCCTCTCCCTGTCCTTGAGTACTGGCAGTACTAGCAACTCTGTTTCATGGTGATTTCAGGGATTGAATCTAAGACTTCATGGCCTTAGCCATGAAAGTTTTGCATAGACTTGTGCTATGTCTCTAGCCTCTCTCTCTCTCTTTTTAAAATATTTTTAAAATATTTATTTATTTCCTTTTATTGCCCTTGTTGTTGTTGTTGTTGTTATTGATGTCGTCATTGTTGGGTAGGACAGAGAGAAATGGAGAGAGGAGGGAAAGACAGAGAGGGGGAGAGAAAGACAGAGAGGGGGAGGGAAAGACAGACACCTGCAGAGTGAAGCGTCTGTGAAGCGACTCCCCTGCAGGTGGGGAGCCGTGGGCTTGAACCAGGATCCTTACGCAGGTCCTTGAGCTTTGAGCCACTTGCACTTAACCCGCTCAGCTACTGCCTGACTCCCTAGCCTCTTTTTAAAACACTTTCAGAGTTTATCAGAAGATACTATAATGTCTCATTGTGATTTATTTTGTAAAAAGTACCTTATCAGGGAAGAAATGATGACTTGCAGTAGAATTGTCACAAAGGATCCTTTCTCGTGGGCACCATGAGAGATGTTTCTGCACAGCTCCCATCACCACACGATGATGTCTTCCTCTGCCTTCAGGACTGGGTCTTCCGTTCCTTCCTTCTCAACACTGCTTCCGTTTAAGCCTGTCAGTCTATGACAGTTCCAGGTATTTTCTATTCCTTTGTTAGAATGTCAGGTAATCATGGGATCAGCCTAGAAATTATTTTTCTCTCATGTTTTTAAGTTAATGTCTATGAAATAAGCTAGATCTAAAGTACTTGGCTATCGTGATTAAAGTTAAGACCCCTCTTCATGTTTTTATGAAAAGGATCTACAAGTAGTTACTTAAAGATGGAAGAACTGGATAGTAGTTAAAGAAAGGCACTGCTTGTTTTGATCAGTTCATATAAGCTAGTCTTTTTTTAAAATAAATTTTAATTTCTTAAACTTACTTCTTTTTATTTTCTTATATGTATTTATTGTTGGATCGTGAAAGAGAAATTGACAGGGGAGGCACTGAAAGAAAGGGTGAAAGACAGACACCTGCAGCCCTGCTTCACTTCTTATGAAGCTTTCCCTCTGCAGATGGGGACCAGGGGCTTGAACCTGGGTCTTTGCGCACTGTAATGTGAGCACTTAACCAGCTGTACCACCAAGTGGACTCCTAGGCTAGTCTTTGCAGATTGTTCTGCTAAAGCATCTTCTGTATATATGAGCTGTCACTTCAATTACAAACTGGTACTTCAGATTTTGACATTGCACTTAAATATTTATAGAATTATAATTGTATGCTAATATGTACTATATAGTTATATGATATGTAGTAATATTCTATTATTATAGCATCCCACTTAAAATCTATACAAATAAATTTTGAATCATGAATCTGAAAGTTTATCTGCTGTTGCTTGTTTTAATACTATTCATTTATTCACTGCGTTGGGGAGGTGTATAATTTACTGTCTTATCATTAAGACTCCTGATTTTAAAAGTTAGGGAGAAAATTAATCAAATCACATGATGTTATTTTGACAGAGTTCTGAGTTCTTTAGAAAGGTAAAATGTATTCAATGAGATGAAATACCAAGTCAGTAAGGCTTGTAGATTTATGTCTATTTTTATCCTCGCACAAACTATTGAAAAGGGCTCTTTTTCTGTCAAAATATAATTTTGATTTTAAATAGATTTTTAATGGCAAGGAAAAGAAAATACTAAGCCATGAACTTCTTGGTAAAATAATTTATAGTTGACATTTAAGTTGTTTATAACTATTCTGATAGAAAAATAGGGGGGCCAGGGGTGACTCACCTGATTGAGAGAAGTCATGTTACAGTGTGCAAGGACCTGGGTTTAAGCCCTCAGTCCCCATCTGCAGGGGAAAGATTTGTGAGTGATGAAGCCGGTCTGCAAGTGTCTCTCTTTCTCCCTCTCTCCCTCCTTCTACCCTCTCAATTTCTGGTTGTCTCTATCCAATAAATAAAGATAATTTAAAAGATTTTAGAAAATAGGTAGAGACTTGCCAGACTGAAGTATCACTTATAAAATTATCACTTACAAAATAATTATCTACATTAGTTCAAAAAATTCCCTGTAATATATATATATATGTATTTTTTCTGTCTGTACCTGGTTGGATTTGGACAAAACTAAAAATCTATAATTATTACTCTACCTAGCTTTCATTAACATGAGGCATTATTTTAAATACTTTTATAAGCAATTTTAATTTAGATAGGATTTTACAATGCTCCAATAATAAAACATTTATTAACATAGCTTTTTGCTTTTCTCAACTTACTGGCTTACAGGTTTAAAATGTTACTGGAGACAAAAATACGTTTGGTCTTTCCAGTCTCCTTTGTGTTTTCCAAGACGGGGAAGATCATGGAAACGGGAGCTGACTTCTTTGCAGAGTCGGGTTTGGGGTGCACAGGCATGAGGGCAGAGTTCATCTCTCTACAAGATCAAGAGAAGGAGGGAAGGTACCAGGAAGTGAAACTTGGGAGTAGGTCCAGAGCAGAGCAGATATTGAAGCTTCACAAGACAAGCTTCAAGAGGGACCAGACGTGGTGTAGTATATTGCCTCTCTCTTCAGCCACCAGGTTCCAGATGCTAACATGATGCCAGCCGGACTTCCCTGGGCAGACGACCCCTACCAATGTGTCCTATATCCTCGCTTCCCCAGAATCCCACCTCACTAGGGAAAGAGAGAGACTGGCCCAACTCCCCCAATATTTCCTTTTTATAAATAAAAATTAAAAAAGAGAGAGAGAAATATATAACCGGACTTCCTTAGAGCATGATTGCTCTGTCATATGGGCTGCAAAGCCTCTTTTTCGGGGTACTTTACGTGAAACTGTTGGCAAAATTCAGAACATGGGGTCCTGGAGAGTGCATTTTGCCTTCACTAGGTTTGCATATGTAGACTTGGGCTGCAGGCCAGCATGTTTTTTGTTTTCCCTGAGTTTGCACATGTGGAACAGGAGAGACTCACTTGGTGAAGTGTTCCCCTCCCCCTTTTTTTCCTGCACTATATGAAGGGGTGGAGTTTACTCTATGGGAGCAATGAAAAGTGCGCCCCTGTGTGACATAAGAAGCTTTCTAAAGAAGAGGGTCTCTGACGAAGAGGGGTCTTGGGCTTTGGGTTTTAGCCTGTTTTTTTTTTTTTTGGGGGGGGGGTCCAGAGACCCTCGGGAAATCTATCCCCGAAGTCTTTTTCATAACTTTACTTTGCATGACCAATAATATGAATTTAGAAGCCATATACCTGAACACCTGTCCTTTGAAATTCATTTCATCAGAGCAGCTTCAAACCAAAAGGGATTCTCCTGATTTCTTGATCCCTTCAACACACCCATGTTCTGAATGTGGATTCCAGAAAATTTTATGCTATCTTGCCAGTAGCAATGCAAAATGAACCACACAAACAATCCAGAGAGCCACCTTCCTGGTAGATGAGGTGTTGTTTTTTTTTTTTTTTTTTTTGCCTCCAGGGTTATTGCTGGGGCTGGGTGCCTGCACTATGAATCCACTGCTCCTGGAGGCCATTTTTTTCCCATTTTGTTGCCCTTGTTGTCTTATTGTTGCCATTGATGTTGTTGTTGGATAAGACAGAGAGAAATGGAGAGAGGAGGGGAAGACAGAGAGAAAGATAGACACCTGCAGACCTGCTTCACCACTTGTGAAGAGACCCCCATGCAGGTGTGGAGCCCGGGGCTCCACCCAGGATCCTTACACCTGTCCTTGTGCTTTGCCCCATGTGCACTTAACCTTCTGTGCTACTGCCTGATCCTAGATGAGACTGATTTTTTTGAAGAACAGATGTGAAATGAGACGGTCAGAGTAGATGAAAAACTTGATTGGGATTTTCACATTGGCCTCTTTGGTTGCTTATGCTCCACGAATGGTTCCCAAACAGTTATTTTTAGAAAATAGAACAAAAATGGTCTAACGTATACCTCATTGGAGAAATAATTTATCGCCTTGTTTGTCATTTGCTGAAACAAGTCTAAATTTAAACTCTTTCAAATTGGCTTAATGTATTGCATGTCATAGAAATGATCTATTGGGTGTATCCAAGTTTTTCTATTTTGATTTCAGAACAAATGGTTTATTTGATGGCTAAAAATATTTTCACTTTAATGGCTTTTACAGGCACACAAGATATTGATCTGCCACCAAAGAAAAACAATTATTTTTTTTCTCTAGATAAAGTTTTCTTTCCACCCTGTCCTCTTGGTTTTATTTGTTTTGTTTATGGGAGCTTATAACTGAGCCAAGAGAATATTGCCTTGTCAGCATCAATAATATTTGTATTGTTGGAAATACCGTGAAACTTCTTTTATGATAATGGCCACTGTCGTCTGACCTACAGAGATATGCCTGAGCATCGTCTACAAATACTTTAGGTGAGCATCATCTGAAAGCAAAATACTGGCTGAAAACCTAACCGTAAAAAGACCTTCCAGGTTCTTGCGTTTACACCACTAGATGTTATTCCAAGCACCACCCTGGATTTTTAGGAATTAGGACAAAAAGAGGATTGTGTGTGTGTGTGTGTGTGTGTGTGTGTGTGTGTGTGTGTGTGTGTGTGTGTAAGTGTATAGATGTAGAAGTCTGACTCTATTGCAAGGTAGTTATCTGTGTGCTTTCTGCATTGACTTTCCTATCTGGAAATGAATGTGATGTTGTTTGTTGAAAAACAGTTTGAGGGCTTCTTCTTCTAGCGTTTGCCCTTCTTCCGTAGCCAGTCAACAGCGTCAGGTTGAGCCTGATGTAAAGTTTCGAGACCTCCTTTGAATCTGGAGAGGTGGCAGTCGTTGACTGTGTGGGTCATAGTCTGTCTGTAGCTGCAGGGGCAGTTTGGGTCGTCTCTGGCTCCCCAGCGATGGAACATAGCGGCGCACCGGCCATGGCCTGTTCGATAGCGATTGAGGAGGGCCCAATCATAACGTGCCAGGTCAAAGCCGGGTTGACGCTTGCAGGGGTCTGCGATGAGGTGTTTCTTCTTTACCTCAGCTGACTGCCAACTCTGTTTCCAAGAGTCTGGAACAGAGAAGTTCAGTGTAGGCGTAGGGGACCAGACTGGGTGACGAGACGTCAAGCGTTGGACAGGGTGGGCGAAGATATCCGCGTATATTGGCAGGTCCGGTTGAGCGTAGACGTGGGAAATGAACTTAGATGATGCCGCATCCCGATGAATATCTGGCGGAGCGATGTTGCTGAGAACTGGCAGCCATGGAACCGGGGTGGAACGGATGGTTCCAGAAATTATCCTCATGGATAATTGAGGGCTGGGGAGACAGCGTAATTTGTATGCAAAAATTATTCATGCTTCAGGCTCTCAAGTTCCAAGTTCAGTCCCTGGCATTACCATAAGACAGAGCTGAGTGATGCACTTCTCTCTCTCTCTCTCTTTCTCTCTGTATCTCTCTCTTATTAAAATATAATAGTAAATAGAAGAATAAATAGTACATTAAATTTTTAATTTTTAATTAGGTGAAGCATCCTAAACATAGGAAATGAAATAGACATCTAGTCTTTTCAGTAACACTAGCTCATACATGCAGACATTATCTATAGTTATTTCTGTGCATAACCAGTAATGTAGAGTTCCAGCTGGTGTCTTCATTCCTCAGCCATTAGCAAATTGATTGTTCTTGCCTCCTCTGTAAATGTCCTCTTTCAACAGTGAAAAAACTTCCCCTGGAGAGACTGCATAGTGGTTCTGCAAAGCCTTTCATACCTGAGGCAACAGTGATCCCAGGTTCAGTCCCCAGCACAAAACCAAGAGATGGTCAGTGATCTGGTTAAAAACAAAAGAGGGCTGAAGAGACAACATAATGGTTCTGCAAAAGACTCTCATGCCTGAGGCTCTGAGGTTCCAGGTTTCATCCCCAGCACCAGCATTAGCCAGAGCTGAGCAGTGCTCTGGTGTTCTAGAATCTTTCTCATGGTATCTATCTCATTAATGTGAAGTAAATAAAATATAAATAAAAATTAATCTAATCCTATTTCCCACCATTGATCATTCCACTGTTTGCTTCCAGAATACTTGGAGAGCCATTTCAGATATGTTAACCTGAATTTTTATGTAAACAACTTGATTTGACTAAGTTCATTTTTCCCCATATGTTGAACTATTTACCAAGGTTGGTTGGAATCTGTTAAAACAAAATTACTTTAGAGCAACAGGCAGTGCTCATTATGTTATGTTCTTCAGTAGCACCTCCTTCCAGGAAAGAAAAAAGAAACTTGTAAAGAAACACCTTTAATTTAATTTAATTTTATATACTTATAAAATTAAAATATTGACAAGACTATGGAATAAGAGAGGTACAACTCTACACAATTCCCACCACCTGAACTCTGTATCCCATCCCCTTCCTTGATAGCTTTCCTATTCTTTATCCCCCTGGGAGTATGGAGCCAAGGTCATTGTGGGATGCAGAATGTGGAAGGTCTGGCTTCTGTAATTGCTTCCCAGTTGAACATGAGCGTTGGCAGATCGATCCATACTCCCAGCCTCTCTCTCTCTTTCCCTAGTGGGGAAGGGCTCTGGGGAAGTGGGGTTTCAGCACACATTGGTGGGGTCATCTACTTAGGTAACTCCAGTTGGGATCATGTTAGCATCTGGAACCTGGTGGTTGAAAAAGAGTTAAGATATAAAGCAGAACAAATTGTTGGTTAATCATGAACCTAAAGGCTGGAATATTGCAGATGAAGGTTTGGGGTCTCCATTTTGGAAATAGGTAGTTGGTCTATTTAGGTATATTCCAAAGGGCCCATGATTTTATTAGTTTTTGCCTGAATCTGACATCTGATATGCAGGTGAACCCAAGTTATTGTCTGAGGAGATGGTGTCATGGCTGGAAAAAGGGCTAGAAAGCTGGATCAGGGAAGAGAGTAGCTCCCAAATATGGGAAAAGTGTATAAATATTGATGACTGTAAACCTCATTGATTTGATCTGGGGCCCATATTCAGCATAGGAGCTTATGTGACCTCTACATCCCTGTAGGTCTGAACTCGCATTCTGTGGTCATGAGTAGGAACATTCCAGGTTACACCAATTTTAGGACCCATCTTCTTGAGGTGGTAGATAGATTATGCTAACTGTCCCCATTTGGAAGATGGAACATTCTCTACCATTGTTGACCCACACTGAGTGCAAGGTTCTGTGGGGGCCATGATGGAGATGACCAGTAACAATGGAGAGAGGGATCTGTTAGAGTTCTGGACCCATCATGTCTATGTGAGAATCTCAGGACTCCACAACTAGGGCCCCAGATGATGGGGTGACCTGATAGTGACTAAAGAGTCATCATTAAAGAGCCATCATTAAAGTATGCCTGTCTCTTGCCCTTATTCAGCTTCTGCCGTCCTTAATTTGATAAATTTGATAAGCTTAGCTTTGAAGTGACCGAGGGAAGTGTAATAGGAAGTAGGTGAGGAGGGTGTCTAGGGCTAAGTAGAAATTATTTCAGTAGGTACTTTGTGGTGTCTTTTTAGGTCTTCTACTTGCTTGCTTCATTTATTGACTCACTGCAAACTATTGTGCATTTTTGCTTTCAGCTATATATTCTGCCCTAATTTATGGATACATGTGAATATCTGCCCTATCTCATGGGACCTGGTCTATACTTAGGTTTTGAGGCTTTATTAGGAAGTGGACAACAAGAAATGGAATTAAGGAGTCCTATGAGAAAGGAAAGGTCTCATCTGAATAATGATGTTCACTTTTCACACCTGACTTCTCTGGACACAGTCTGAAGTGAAGGATGCTAAGGTGGTACTCATTGCATTGATTAGGTTGGGGTCAGCAAATGTAATATCATTTGGTATGAGTTGAGAGAAGCATGCTGGAAAGTGAACCCCACCCTAGAGGTTCCAGGACTGGGAGAAATTTGGGCTTTATAGAGGAAGTGGGAGGTACCTGCTGTCTTACGGTTTAAGAAGGCAATAGATGGTTATTTTTATAATCCAATTATTTGGCAATTGAGTTGACTTTGAAAATCTCACTGTGTGGGTTTGCTGTATCATACAGGACCTCACCATAATTTGTCCTTTGATGTGCTTTGAGAGCTTCTGCTCTCCTGGTCTTAAGATTTTAGGGGAGTCAACATTTCAAAGACTTAGCCTGTGGTCTGTACATTAAAAAGTTTGAGGGAGTTGGGCAGTAGTGCAGCGGGTTAAGTGCAAGTGGTGCAAAGCACAAGGACCAGTGGAAGGATCCGGGTTCCAGACTCCAGCTCCCCACCTACAGGGGAGTTGCTTCACAGGCAGTGAAGCAGGTCTGCAAGTGTCTATCTTTCTCTCCCCCTCTCTATCTTCCCCTCCTCTCTCCATTTCTCTCTGTCCTATCTAACAATGATGACATCAGTAACAACAACAATAATAACACAATAACAATAAAAAACAAGAGCAACAAAAGGGAAAATAAATAAAAATAATTTAAAATGTTTATTAAAAAGATTGAAACATTCAATTAGTTTTCCCCTCTCATTAATTCAATAGTGATTTCTATGACTACAAGTTAATAGGAGTGTACATAAACACCATTCTCACCACCAAAAGACTGTGTCCCTCACCCCCCACACACACTGAAGCTGAGCATCCACCCTCACCCTTCACCCAGAGATGCTTACTATGGTGCTCTACTCCAAGAAGCACCTTTTAACCACATTACCTGCAGGGGACCAGGGACTTGACTTTTAGATAAGCCTACATATAAATAAATAATCCTTCATCTTTCATCCTTTTATTTTGTGGGGGAGGAAGATAGGGAGAGAGAGAGAGAGAGACACCTGCTGACCTGCTTCACCACTCACAAAGTGTCTTCCCTGAAGGTGGGGAGTGAGAGCTTGAACTCAGATCCTTACCATGATGATATGTGTGTTTCACCGAGTGCACCACTGCCTGGCCTCCTCTTTCATCTTTAAAAGAGACAAAAGCGCATTTTGCATAGCACTGTGGGTTAAGGGCAAAGTGCAAGGACATGCATAAGGATCCCGGTTTGAGCCCCCGGCTCCCCACCTGCAGGGGAGTCGCTTCACAGGCGGTGAAGCAGGTCTGCAGGTGTCTGTCTTTCTCTCCCCCTCTCTGTCTCCTCCTCCTCTCTCCATTTCTCTCTGTCCTATCCAACAACAATGACATCAATAACAACATAATAACCACAACAATGATAAAACAGCAAGGGCATCAAAAAGGGGGAAAAATAGCCTCCAGGAGCAGTGGATTTGTGGTGCAGGCACTAAGCCCCCCCCCCCAAAAAAGGGCAAAAGCTAGGTTTCTCTTGATTCCACTCCTTGTGAGATCTTGTGATTCTGGTGTTCAACTGTAAGGAACACTCCTAGTCAGTAAACCGTAAACTCAGTTATGAGCTTATATTCAAAAACCTTCCATTCAGTCGTTTTACTTCTAGATGCACAAACTCAGGTGGAGATGAATAAAGTCAGTGGTTACTGTCATTGGCAACACTTCAGGAAGCTGTTCTTTTATCTATTTTTCCCATATTCTCTGACATCATGAGCATAAAATCAGTATTCTATAATCAGCCTGTTTTCAGGATTTGAAATTTTCCAACATACCTAGCGTTAGCCCAGGAAGAAGTCATTTTGAAATCAGCACATACTTAGGTCTTAAATAGGACTGAACAACATAACAGACTTCTGAATTGAGGTGGACTAGTGGAGGGGAACATTAACTTCTGGTTTTGGCCTTGGACAAAGAGGGGTCTTGGACTTTGGGTTTTAGCCCATTTTTTTTGGGGGGGGGGCTAGAGACCCTCAGAAAATCTATCCCTGAGTCATTTTCCTAACTTTACTTTGCATGACCAACAAAATGATTTTCAAAACCATATACCTGAACACCTGTCCTTTGAAATTCACTTCATCAGAGCAGCTACAAACCAAGCTACACACCCAGGCTCCTAGTTATGCTTAGAGTACTTTTTCTGGGGTTGGTGTCCCCCAGTTGAGCGTACCTCTTACAAAGTACAAGATCTGGGTTCAAGTCCCTGGTCCCTTGCAGGTGGAGAGCCACGTGTGCTTAACCCGCTGCGCTACCACCCAACTCCCAACTACTAGCTACTTTTCATAAATTCCCATGCTTAGCACTGTTCTCATACCTTTATCTCTGACCATCTTACATTCTTCTGTGAACTCTCAACTGTTTTTCTGTCTGCAACCTCTGAATCTTCACTTGTTTATGCAGCTAGTATTCATTCAAAGTGCTGTCACAGCGACTTGGAAAGGACTGTGACTGCTGACGTTCAGTTCTTGCTGTGAATAAAGCAAAAGCTGTAATGGATGTCTCCTCCATATGATATGTCTGCTTTGTGCACCAAATTCTCTTTGCATTTTTTTTTCTTTAGAAATTTTCTGGGAGTCGGGCTGTAGCACAGCGGGTTAAGCGCAGGTGGCGCGAAGCACAAGGACCGGCATAAGGATCCCGGTTCGAACCCCGGCTCCCCACCTGCAGGGGAGTCCCTTCACAGGCGGTGAAGCAGGTTTGCAGGTGTCTTTCTCTCCTCCTCTCTGTCTTCCCCTCCTCTCTCCATTTCTCTCTGTCCTATCCAACAACGACAACAACAATAATAACTACAACAATAAAACAAGAAGGGCAACAAAAGGGAATAAATAAATAAAATATTTAAAAAAAAAGAAATTTGCTTAAGGCATTATTACTGCATAGGAAGAAACTCTGGCCTACTTAATTAAATATTTCAACATATTGGTATTATTATTAGTTTGTTATTTTATTGATGGGTTGATAGTTTACAGAGGAAAGACTGTGGAGTTTCTCATCTCCACAGACTCTCCTCTGAAACACACCCTCAATTCCAAATTGGGACCCTTTCAGCCAACACGCTGGGCCTCCGGCCCCTCTCCACCCCTTCCTTTCCTTTCTCAGAATCCCTTGATTTAGGACAGTACACCACGCCTATCCAAAGTTTCTCTTGGTATTTTCTCTTTTTAATTTTTTAATTATTTTTATTTATTTATTGGATAGAGAAAGCCAGAAATTGAGAGGGAAGGGGGTGATAGGTAGAGAGAAAGAGAGACTGCTTCACCACTCGCAAAGCTTCCCCCCTGCAGGTGGGGACCAAGGGCTCGAACCTGCTTCCTTGTGCATTGTAACATGTGTGCTCAACCAGGTGCACCACCACCCTGCCCCTGGCATTTTCTCTTTCTGTCCTTGATTCTCTTTTTTTTTATTTAAAAAAAAAATCGTCTTTATTTGTTGGGTAGAGACAGCCAGAAATCAAGAGGGAAGGTGGTGATAGAGAGGGAGAGAGACAGAGAGACACCTGCTGCACTGCATCACCACTCAGAAAGCTTTCCCCTTGCAGGTGGGGGCCGGGGGCTCGAACCCGGGTCCTTGCGCCGCATTGTCATATTGTCCTTGATTCTTAAGTTCTATCAATAAGTGATGTTCTTTTATTCCAGGGGATCTCCAGTACCAATTCAAACTGGAACCCAAGTCTTAGTGTCTTAGTCTAGAACTTCAATACTGTGTAAGTTTATATTCAGATATGTATTTACAAGTCTCTGTAGTAGGCTGGTCACATACGTAAATGGCCCTCCCTCCTTTGGAATTTCAGTATGCCAAACTGGATATTGAAGAGGCTGCCAAACTCTGCCTTGTCTCTTTTGTTCTCCCACCAAGAATCACTGTATTGGCAGGGCTAATGGTTTACAGTCCTGTGGTTGACACACGGGTACAGTTTCTCATGTCCTCATGATGTGTGTCTGCAAAACACTCTCACTGTCAGATGAGGTTCTTTCCCACAATCATGCTCCAGTATCTCTTTCTCTTTGAAAACCTCAGTTCAGAATGAACCCCAGCAACAACAACAAAAAGTAAAAATGATGTTAGTTTGGGGCCGTGCGGTAGCTCACCAGGGTAAGTGCACATAGTATGAAGCACAAGGACCTGAGCAAGTGTCTGGGTTGGAACCCCTCGCTTCCCACCTGTAGGGGAGGTTGCTTCACAAGCAGTGAAGCAGGTCTGCAGGTGTCTATCTGGGTCTCTCCCTCTCTTTCTCCTCCCTCGAGTTTTCTCTATTCTATAAAAAAAAATACATATATGTATTTTTTTTCTACTTGTACTCATTCAAGAATCAAATTGAGAACCAAAAGGATAGTGCCCTGTGTCGGCCACGTGCCTTGCTAGGGAATGACCCACCTTTGTGATCTGGCAACAGTTGGAAACGGTATCAACTTGGTGTAGCTTCAGAGCAAAAGTGGTATTGTACTATCTCTCCCTCTTGCATCTTTCTATTTGGGTGAGAGAGAGAGAGAGAGAGAGAGAGCTGAGGGGAGGGGAAATTGCACATGGGCAAGGTCCTGACTATAAAAAGTATGTTACATTTAATAGGTGAAGAAATCATTTCTTTTCTTAATCTTGTCTTTAATTTATTTATTATTTATTGGATTCAGATAGAGAGAAATTTAGTCAGAAAAAGGAGAGAGATGGGAAGAGAGAAAGAGAAAAACAGACACCTGCGGTATTGATTCACTACTCATGAAACTTTCTCCCTGCAGGTGGGGCCCAGAGACTTGGACCCAAGTCCTAACATGTGTGCTCAATTAGATGAGCCACCACCCAGGCCCCAAGTAATCATTTACTTTATTTTATTTTATTTATTATCTCTTTATTTATTGGATAGAGACTGTCAGAAATTGAGAGGTTAGGGAAGATAGAGAAAAACAAAGACAGAGGAAGGACACTGGCTTCAACACTTGTAAAATTCTCCCCCTTGCAGGTGGGAACTGGGGGCTCGAACCTGGATCCTTGTGCATAGTAATATATGCTCTCAACCATGTGTGCCACCACACCAGCCGCAAAATAGTCATTTCTTAGCAGAGTAGGCAATATTTTCCCCACTTTTTGACATCTGTAGCTTTAAGAGGTTTGTGGAAAAAGAATTGTTTTTAAGACCAAAGTTTCTTAGTGGTTGTACCTTATAAAATTATTTATTATATTTTTGAGCAGAAGACACTGTCAATTTCAATACCTTTGGGAACCAATAACTGCAAACAGTCATTTTGAAAGGTGACATTTGTGATACCCTAAAAGAAATAAGGAATGACACACTCTGTGAAGTATGCTTATTTTTAAAAAATGGCATTACTTGTTAGACCTACCTCAGGGTTTCAGTTCCTCCTTTAGATATGAAAACATTCTGATGTCCACATGTGGAAACTGTGATTCACTTGATAACTTTAACTGCCTCTTTTAATTAATATGAATATACTATTACTTATTGTTAATTCAAGGCAAATATTGACTCAAGACTGGTTCTGACAATTTTCCTCCTGTTGAACTGTTTCAATTATGTCCTTCTCACCTTTAGAAATTATTTTTAGTGGGACTTGTCATGTCCAACACTGCCAACAGATTTTTCTATTCAGTAAAATTGAATGAAAATAAGGTTCTAGAAGTGATCTTACAGAAAAGTATAGAAAGGAGTGAATTCACATTATGCAAATGTAATCATTAACTTGACCACTGTAGGAAAATGATTCAGTCATGATGTTATTTAAATAACTAATACGAAATGTTAATGTTAGAGTGTATTTCACATGGACAAAATAATGTCAAGTTTTTAGATAGCCCAATAGGAAGATGACATTTTAGCTTGTAATGTAATGAATTTGAAACTTCACAAAGGCGGTTTTTCTGCCCACCCACCCCTTCTCTCTCCTGCTGTCTTGGTTATCATTGCAACTTGGTTCCTGCAAAAGACTCTACTATTTCTGGTGGCCATTTTCTCACCTACTTCATTTTTTTCTGAGAGAGACGTAAAAATAGAGAATGAGAGAGGCAAACACAAGCAGGAAGAGAAGATGGGGGGAGGGGAGGAGAAGAGACACATGTAGCCAAGCTCCACCCTTTTTACCCTTTTTAGGCTACCTTCTTACAAGTGGCTACTAGGACCCTGAGAGCTTGTTCCAGGGTTCCAGCAGGGGGAGCACAGCTACATGGCAGATACCCTCGGCTGCAGACCGGTCGGTCCATCTCTGTTCGGGGAAGGTCGTCCTCTTCAGCCAAGCACACAGCTTCGGGAGGGACACGCATGGAGTGGTGAGGGAGGAAGGCCTAGCCTAGCCAGCCAGCCAGCCAGATCAGCCGAATCAACCCTGGTGATCAGTGGGGTGACAGATGCCGCTGCCAGATCGCCCTCACATCCTAGTGGGTACTAGGGGCTTGAACCTGAGTCTTCAATTATAGTAATAGAGTCACTCTATGAGCCATGTCACTACCCAGCCTCTATTCTTTTTTTTTCTATTTTTAATTTTTTATTTAAGAAAGGATTAATGAACAAAACCATAAGGTAGGAGGGGTACTACTCCACACAATTCGCACCACCCAATCTCCATAACCCACCCCCTCCCCTGATAGCTTTCCCATTCTCTTGCCCTCTGGGAGCATGGACCCAGGGTCATTGAGGGTTGCAAGGTCTGGCTTCTGTAATTGCTTCCCCGCTGAACATGGGCGTTGACTGGTCGGTCCATACTCCCAGTCTGCCTCTCTCTTTCCCTAGTAGGGTGGGTCTCTGGGGAAGCTGAGCTCCAGGACACATTGATGGGGTCTTCAATCCAGGGAAGCCTGGCCAGAATCCTGGTGGCATCTGGAACCTGGTGATTGAAAAGAGAGTTAACATACAAAGCCAAACAAATTGTTGAGCAATCATGGATCCAAGCTTGGAATAGTGGAGAGGAAGTGTTGGGGAGGTACTCACTGCAAACTCTAGTATACTTCTGCTTTCAGGTATATATTTTGCAGTAGTTTATGAATATGTGTGAACATAAGCTCTCTCTCACAGAAACTGGTGTATATCTAGGTTATGGGACTTTGTTAGAAAGTGAACCACCTGAGATGAAATTAGAGTGTACTATAAAAGGAAAGGTCTCACCCGAGTAATGAAGCTGAAGGGTTGTCATTCCACACGTGAAGTCTCTGGACACAGTCTGAGGTGAAGCATGTTGAGGTGGCAATCGTTGCGTTGGTTAGGTTGTGATCGGCGGCTGCAATATTATTTGGTATGGATTGGGAGAGGCATACGGGAAAGTGGGCCCTATCCAAGGGTTCCAGGACTGGGGAAGTAGGGACTCTATAGTGGAGATGTGAGGTTCCTGCTGTCTTAGGGTTCAAAAAGACAATCGATAGTTAATGTTATCAACACATTATTTGGTAATTGGGTTAACTTTGAAAAGTCCTTTTGTTAGGGTTTGCTGTACAGTACCCAGTATCTTGTATATAGCTGTGCTATTGGTTGCTTCTAATCTACTTGGTCTAGGCTTTTGAGAGAGTGCACATATCAAATACACAGCCTATATATTAAAAAGATTCAGTTTGTGTTTTGAGAAACTGAGACATACAACTGATTTTCCCCCTCTCATATTAATTAACTACTGATTTATATGTCTACATTTTGCTAGGAGTGTACATAAACACCATTCCCACCACCAAAAGACTGTGACCCATCCCTCCCACCCACTCCCACCCCCCACTGGCCCAGGAAGCTTCTATTCTTTTAACTATTTCTCCATTTGGTTGAAAATCAAGGAAATTGTTTCTTTTGATAAGCCCTTAAATTGATTTCTTTTCTTTTCTTTTCTCTTTCTTTCTTTCTTTTTTTTTTTTTTTTAGATTTTATTTACTTAAGAGAAAGATAGGAGGAGAGAGAGAGAACCAGCCATCACTCTGGCACATGTGCTGTTGGGGATCGAACTCTGGACCTCATGCTCGAGAGTCCAAAGCTTTATCACTGTGCCACTTGATTTTTATTTCTGATGAAAATGTTTGTTGAGGTGATCACCAGAAACTGCTGTTAGTGTATTGAAATTTTAACTTAAAAAGGGGTTGTGGGGCTGCGGCTTGTAAAAGGATTCACAGTGGAGAGCTGGGAACGGGTTTAAACAGTACAAGGTTTATTAAGGCATTACAAAAGCAGGGGACATATATTTAGATACACAAACTAAGCAGTTATCATCAGGGGTTAAGAGTATGCTAAGTCCATAAAGTCTGAGTATAATCATCAAAAGTTTAGTCGCATAAGATAAACAATTATCAGCTGAGGTAAAGGTTGCTCATGGCTGTAGAGGGGTCTAAAAGTTTACTGGCTAGCAGAGTCACACGTGTTCAGTTCCCAGGAGAAGTAACCATGGTGGATACCTGGCGCACCTCTGTTGAGATGCTTCTGACCAGGAGAAGCAGCAGTAGCCAGAGAGAGCGGCCTGCACCAAGTCCCGTGCTTTCATACCCTCCCTTCTCTGTCCCACCTCCTCAGGTTGATGTCAGTCGCATGCTAATAGTCCCAAACTCCTGCTGGGGTCACAGCAAGTGTATGCATAGTTTGTTTTCCAACATGTGTGCATATGAGTGTGTTAACAGGAGACTGGTATGGACTCACCTATGGGTTCAGCCTTGTTTAGATTCTGCAGGTTTCCTAAATTGTGGGAAGATGACTTTTGTCAGTGTATAGGAATCATGAATATATGGGATATGAAATGGAATTTGTGCTTGGAGCATATCACTTGTTATCTATATTTATTTATTTATTTATTTATTCCCTTTTGTTGCCTTTGTAGTTATTATTTGTTGTCGTTCTTGTTGGATCAGACAGAGAGAAATGGAGAGAGAAGGGGAAGACAGAGAGGGGGAGAGAAAGAGAGACACCTGTAGACCTGCTTCACCGCCTGTGAAGCGACTCCCCTGTAGGTGGAGAGCCAGGGGCCTCAAACCGGAATTCTTATGCATGTCCTTGCACTTTGCACCACTTGCGACTAACCCACTGCACTACCACCTGACTCCTTATTTATTTTTTTTATATCTAGAAGAGTGTTGGATTTTGCACAAATAGCAAAACCCTACGCCTGCTGGGATTTTATGTTTCTGATAAAGGGATAATTTCTGACCTCTGTCTGGCAAACATATTTCAAAGATATTTTCAATGGTTACCTGGCCAATATTCCAATAAAATCTCTATTGCAGAGAGAATTCTCTCTGCTTTTATGTGATTTTTCTAACAGTATGTCTTAAAAGAATATTGACAGTCCATAGCAGTGTCTCCAGGATATGTCAGAGATAAGTCTATTACTAAAAAACCAGCTCCTTAGAAAGCGTCTATATTATTACTTTTCTAGAGGAATGATTGAAGGATTTTTTAAAAAAGGACTTGCACCTAAGCAGAGATCTTTCAATAAAAATGTCATGTTCCATTTAATGTTTTACGATTGTGGCATATGAAAAATACTGAAAAGCGCCAGCCTATCATTATTTTACTGAAATACAAGGCAAATAGCTCTTCTTCCATGTGTTTTCCGAGTCAGTTAAAAGTGCATTTTGAGGCTTAAATTGTTATTTTGATAGATGAGCACCTCCACAGAAGATAAGAAAAGAGTAAAGAGAAAGATCACTCTAGTAGCTACCTACTAGTGTTCAGTTTGTTGAAAAAAAAACAACTTGGACCTGGTGCCTCATTGTGGCATCAGTTTCTTTGAAGCAGGGTATTACTTTGCCAGTGTGGGTGCCTAAAATGGGCCTGATCCCTTTTGCTTTCACTTTGCCATCCATTATATTCCCCTTCTCTTATGCACTTTCATGTTTTACTTGAAAGTCTGTCACGATCTTCCTGATTGTCTCCTTCAAGATGGCTTCTTTCCATTTTTCTTTAAATATCCGCCTGCTTCAGTTCTTCCTTTCTTTCCCCACTATACAGAATACTATTTTTGGTCCTCTTAATCTAGTAGACAACTTCTTTGAATCTCAGTTGCTTTACGTATAAAATGAAAGTTTAAAACTATGAGTTAAGTGTCTGAAAATTCAAATGTGATTGTGCTATCCCCATAAATTTTTTTATCCCCAAAATATCAATGTAGAATATCAGACGTTTGTGATCATATTTTATTGTTTCTCATCAGACAATTCAGTGATACCACTGGTCCAGCATTTATAACTTGCACAGTTTTTCTGCTGTACTCGTTTTGGTGGGCCCTACTCTCCCATTTGCAACATGGATAGAATTGGAGGTTGTTAGTGTAAGTGAAATAGATAAGAAAAAAAAAATCCTGTGTGAGTCATTAAAGTGTAGGGGATAAAAGAATTAATATAACTGATAAGCAATGATAACAAAAAGGCCTTAGATTCAGAGAACAGAATGGTGAGTCTAAGAGAAAAAGAGAGTAAAGCTAGTTGTAGGATGACAATTTTGCACAAGCCTGTGTGATTTTTATAAGCCAATATATCCATTACATTTGAAAACCAATTAATAAATGACGTCAATTCATCCATAAAGAATTATTTAAGGAGCTGGGTGGTGATGCACCAGGTTAAGCTCACATAGTACTAAGCTCAAAGACCCATGCAAGGATCCAGGTTTGAGCCCCTTGCTCCCCACTGCAGGTCACAAGAAGTAGAAGCAGGTCTGCTGTTGTTTCTTTCTCTCTCCCTATCTCCCTCTTTTTTCTCAATTTCTGCCTGTCCTTTCCAAGAACAACAACAAAGAAAAAAAAGAAAAGAAAAGAAGGGAAAAAATGACTGCAAGGAGCAGTAGATTTGTAGGGCAGGCACTGAGCCCCAGCAATAATCCTGGAGGATATATATATATATATGTAATAATTTAGTGTAGTATCAAACACCAAGTCACTTAACTTTTCTGGATGAATACCTAATTATGGACACAAGGCTATTTCTGTTCCCTATCTTATTAATCTTTGCTGTATTTTTAAATATGTAAATATTTCCAAAAACCTGTAGAGCAATGGGGGACAAAATAATAATGCCATACGCTAATTATTATCATTGAAAATCAAGACTGTATATGTTTGCTGATGGAAGCAATATTCACATTTACAGCCCCAGAGGGAAGAAAAAAATAGGTGAAAACACAAAATTCAAGTAATACAAAAACAAGTACAGAACATCCAAATCTAATTTTGTACCTTCTAAATTCTGTGACAATATATTTCATTAAAAATAGCCCACATTAAATTAGGAAACATGAGAAGTTTTACCTATATATCCAAAAGAAATGAACTTTCTTTCAGAGTGGAAACTCTTGCTTGAGATATTTCATTTCAAGAGAGCCTCTTTCGACCTTTTAAATCGGTCATCCTTTAGGCTAATTTCTTCCCTGGGCTTTCAATCTCCTGACACTTTCATGTCTGTTTCATGCTATGAGGTGCAGAGCTTATATTCACCTGCTGAGCCCCAAGGTGGGCACTTAAGGCTTCTTGATGGCCCTACCTCTTGAGGAATATTTAGCTTAAGATCCTGATGTTTTCTTCACCTCTGATTTAAAATGGAATCACCTACTACTACACAAGGTTTCTGTCCTTCAAATGAAAAGACACACAAGAATATTTTTATTTAAATTTTTTTATTGATGTAATAATGACTGACAGATTGTAGGATAAGAGGGGTACAATCCCATACAATTCCTACCACCTGAACTTTGTCTTTCATCACTTCCACTGGAAGCTTTCCTATTTATTTGTTTATTTATTTCAAATAGGGAAGATTTTTCTCCTAAAGACTTTTAAATTTTTTAAAAAATTTATTTATAAAATGGAAATATTGACAAGACCATAGGATAAGAGGGGTATAATTCCACACAATTCCTGCCATCAGAACTCTATATCCCGCTCGAACCTGGGTCTTTGCACATTGTAACATGTGCACTCAACCAGGTGCACCACCACCTGGCCCTGTTTCTCTCACTCTATATCTCCCTTTCCCCTCTTAATTTCTCTCTGACTCATTAAAAATTAAAACAAAAAATTCTTAAATGACATAACTGTCAAGAAAACCTAGATTATATAAAAAAACTGTTTTTAGTATACTTGATTTGTTTTCTTTTTTAATATTTATTTATTTATTCCCTTTTTTTGCCCTTGTTGTTTTATTGTTGTAATTATTATTGATGCCGTTGTTGTTGGATAGGACAGAGAGAAATGGAGGAAAGGAAGATAGAGAGGGGGAGAGAAAGATAGACACCTGCAGATCTGTTTCACCTCCTGTGAATCGACTCCCCTGCAGGTGGGGAGCCAGGGGCTCGAACCGGGATCCTTAAGCCGGGTCCTTGCACTTTACGCCACGTGCATTTTACCAGTTGTGCTACCACCTGACTCCCTGTCTTGTTCTTTTAACAAGTACACTGTTCACCTCCGGCTATTAGTAGTGCTAGGGACTGAACCTGGGAATTCTCATCTGCAAATCTTATATGCTATTATTATACAATCTACCTTAACCTTAACATAATTATTTTAAGAGAAATTTTATTCAGGATTAGTTGTTCATTCTGTTCAAAGCATGAGGCTAGAAATAAATAATACTCAAACAGAAACAAATCTCTCTCCATAGATTTAAATGCATAGTGTTTAAAGAAGGTCCATTGAACTAGCTGAATAATACAATCCTAATTTTGTAGCTACCTCTCATAACCTCAGACAAACCCTCTTTTTGCTAAACACTACAAACTTTCATGTATATCTTCTAACACTACCCTGTTATAAATTCTCAACTTTCACTGCTCATTGTAATGTACACACTTACTCAGATGTGCCACCACCTGGCCCCAAGAACAGAGAGAAATTGAGAGGGGAGAGAGACATAGAGGACTTTCTCTGACCTCCTAGAATTGTTTTCCTGGTTTGAGGCTATTACCACTAATAAATCCAATCAGCAAAATACATTAACATTGACCATAGATACTTCTTTTAAACACTGTCAACTATTAGTGGGTCCAGTTCCTAAAAATTACCTGAAGTCAATCCAACATATTTCATTACAGAAAAAAAAAAAGAACTCTATATCCCATCCCCTCCCCTGATAGCTTTCCTATTCTTTATCTCTCTGGGAGTGTGGTACCAGGGTCATTGTGGGATGCAGAAGGTGGAAGCTTTGGCTTCTGTAATTGCTTCCCCACTGAACATGGGCGTTGGGAGGTGGATCCGTACAGTCTGTCTCTTTCTCTTTCCTTAGTGGGGCAGGTCTCTGATTATTTTGTTGCTTTTCTCTAGTTTATAAGGAGCATGATATGAAATCCCTCCTACTTCATAGCCATGCCTCTAGAAGTCCTATTTCAGCATCTTTTAAATTCTATTTCTTTTTATCTCAACCTTTTCATCTTAATTGCTAACCTTAATTTGTAATACAGTTGGCAAGGTAGTTGCTCATGCATGCATACCGTTTCTTAGTGCCCCATACCACCTAACATCTTCTTCCAAAGAGCAATGAGTCCTCAGTGCTCTCTCCACCCATTCTCCCTTTAGAATTTTTGGATCTTGGTTTTTTAAGTCCCACCTAAAAGTGAGATCATCTGCTATTTCTTCTCATTCTTTTTACTAACCTCACTATAATTCCTTCACTTTCTGTCCATGATAAGGCACAATTCCTTCTCTGGAGCAGAAAATAAGATTATGCAAGAAATTTATTGTCAATGGACAACAAAGAATAAATGATAAAGGGAACAGGCTAGTAGAAGTTGGTTGGTTTAAACTTAAAATAGTCCATGAGGGAAGTAAGACTTAAGAAAGGATTTTGAAAGATAACTGGAATACTAAAGAGGGCAAATTGGAAAAAAAAATTACAGATATTCAGGCAGTGGGTATGATGCAAAGAAGTAAAGAAGACAAAGCTAATCGAGCAATTAATGAGGGGAAAACCATTATCCATGGTCAGTTTTTCTTTTCAAACAGAGGGTGAAAGATAGGGACAAGGAGACAGTGAAAGACACAACAGAATCTATCTACATTCCATGCTGAGCCCAAACAATAACCTCAGTGGCAAAAGATAATAGTATAGGGCTGTTGGAAAACTCATGAATCATTTTCCTATGTTTTCCAATGAAAAAATACATCTTCCTACATCTCAAGAATAACAATAATACATAGTGTCCTTAATCTCTAAAAAAGAAAACTTTAAACACTATTGACCCTATGAGTTGTGGAATTTTATAAAGCTTACCACAAATCTACACTTATCATTGACTTTACTGAATTACTAATAATTCCTTTCATGCATTACCAAATATGGTAGGAATTTCTGGCCAATTAAAATTGGACTAGCAACTTCAGAAATTCAGTTTATTGTCAGAAAACTCATTTAAGTTGAAAGCTTAGTGTAAATTACTGGTATGGAACTAACTTCTTAATGTCCTCATTAATGTTAAGGAGGGAGGCATCACAGAGGCATTATTAGAGGCATCACAGACTTCTGTTTTAGGTGTACATTTTTCATTGCTGATGATTCAGAAAATGTGTAGAAATAAGATACAATGATATGCTGATTTTGAAATAGATCTGTTGACGTATTTAACTATGATAAAATTTGAAGTTGTAGAGAAGCAGTAAAGAGATATCAAGTAAACACTGAGTATCAGGGAAAGAATCACTACTAAGGGGTTCTGCAAAGTTAAAGAAATGGAAGTCAGACGATGTTTCTCTTTGGATTATAGTGATAATAGGGAGAAGTGACTGGAGGTAGATTGGAAAATGTTCACCTTACAGTAAGATTGTAGTTTATGACTTTACCAAGAGTGGTTTGTAATTATAAAGTTTTTAGTATTCAATCTAATTCAGCACACTGTCAAACAAACCCATTCTTTACATTTCTTTATAACCGAGTAAGTGTCATTATACATTTAGTTATAGGGGTATGAAAAACATATGTATGTGTATATATATTTATTTATTCCCTTTTGTTGTCCTTGTTGTTGTTATTGTTGTTGATGTTGTCATTGTTAGATAGGACAGAGAGAAATGGAGAGGGGAGGGGAAGACAGAGAGGGGGAGAGAAAGACACCTGCAGACCTGCTTTCCAGCCTGCCTGTGAAGCGACTTTCCTGCAGGTTGGGAGCCAGGGGTTTGAACTGGGATCTTTATGCCGGTCCTTGCACTTTGCGCTATGTGTGTGTAACCCACTGCGCTACCTCCCTACTCCCATGAAAAGCATATATAATCTGCAATCTCCCTGTCTTCTTCAGTCCCTTAGGGTTTTTTGTTTGTTTTTGTTTCTTTCCATTGTTTGTATTTTAGATAAAGAAAACAAAGAGGCAGGGAGAAAGAAAGACAGGGAGGCAGGCAGGCAGGCAGGCAGGCAGGCAGAAACAGACAGACACAACAATTCCAAAGCTTCCATTAATGAGAGGGAGGCCAGACTTGTACTTGGGTTGTGCACATGGCAAAACAGTGTACTACTCAAGCTATTTTGAGCTATTTTGTTGACCAGTATAGTGTTTGTTTAAGATTTTACCTATAGATTTTTGGAATAGTATAAGGTAATACAGTGGAAAAAATCAGTGATGACTTTGAGATTTGAAGGCTATGTGGTTAAAAATATAGTTAGAAAAAGATGGATTTGGAAACCTAGAAGGAGAAGTAGACTAATGAGGAAATATTCTGAACTTTTATTTAGACACTTAACCTACTTTCTATAATTCTAAACTGAATTATTTGACTATAATTCTAAACTGCTTAAGAAATTTGAACTTAAAAAAAATATTAGTGATTTCATAATGATGAACAAGATGGTAAGATAACAGGGTTATGATATAATTCCACACAGTTCCCACCAACAGAATTCTTTGTCTCATCCCCTCCATTGGAAACTTTCCTATTCTTTATCCCTTTGGGAGTATGGACCAAAATTCTTTAAGAGGTACAGACAGTGGAAGATCTGGCTTCTGAAATTGCTTTTCTACTGGATATGAGTGTTGGCAGGTGCATCCATACCTCCAGCCTGTTTCTATCTTTCCCTAGTGGGTCAGGGCTCTGGGGAGTTGAGGTTCCAGGATGCATTGGTGAGGTCCTCTACCCAAAGAAGTCAGGATGGCATCATGATAGTGTCTACAATTTGGTGGCTCATAGGCAGTAAGATATAAAGCAGAACAAGCTGTTTAATGAACAGGAACACAAAAGTAGGAATAGAGCAGATAATACTACAAGTCTTCAGATGGGAAGAAGCTAGGGAGGTCTTTTATAGTCATGTTCCAAGGGGCCGTTGACTTCAGTAATTTTTGCTTGAGCCTGATAGCTAGCATGCAGGTGGACTAAAAATATTGTCTGGGAAGACAAGAATCAGGGTTGAGATGATCAAACCCTATGCTACTAAGGCCATAAAATAAAGACAAAATACTTGGGAGTAGTTTTAAACTAATTACTGAGTTTACCTCTACAACTGACTAGTGAAAAGAATCATGCATTTTAATAAACTATACATTGATCTAGAAAGAACAAAGTTCCTGTGGTCTAGTAATGAAAACTCAGGCTACAATGTTTTTTTTTTTTTTCTGCAAATATTGAGCAAAGGGGAACAAAAAGTTTGATATCACATTTGTTCATCTTTGGATTCAGAAAGCGCGGGGAGCTACAGCGGGATGATTCTATGTATCTGTCCAGTTCTGTGATTGTTTCTAAAAATTGCCACCCAATGGAAGTTCTGTGCAGTAGGACTATTCTATGACTAGCTTTCATTCTCATGAAAATGGTGAAATTTCAGACTTTCAACCTTAAGCTTATTTGCTGCTGTGAGGTAATTCATTTCTGGCTGTGACTCAAAACCGTATGTGTGTTTCATTGAAGGCTGGCAGACAGATGCCTGAGGGAGAAAGCTGTGTATAGTCAGTCAGGTCAAGCACCAGATCATTTTCCACCCTCAAACACTGTACTTGTGAGAATTTGGCAATCATTTGATCAGTCTGTCTATGGAAAATGAGAAAAGTGAAGATACACATACTGTACTTTTCAGCATGCTTGTGGAGAGGAGTTTTATAGTTTATATTACTAGTCCCTACCTGCAGAGGGAAAGTTTCACTAGGGTGAATCAGCACCACAGATGTCTCTCTGTTTCTTCCTCTAAATTTCTGGCTGTCTCTATCCAGTAATAAGGACAATAAAAAATGGTGAGTGATTCAGAGGTCTACAATAGTGAAGTTGGTGATAACTTCCTCTAATAATAAAAGAACTTTAAATTATGCTCTAAGGGGAGTCATGCGGTAACACAGCGGGTTAAGCACACATGCGCAGTAGGTTAAGCAAGGACCAGTGTAAGGATCCAGGTTCGAGCCCCCTGCTCCCCACCTGCAGGGGAGTTGCTTCACAAGTGATGAAGCAGGTCTGCAGGTGTTTATCTTTCTCTCCCCCTCTCTGTCTTCCCCTCCTCTCTCCATTTCTCTCTGTCCTATCCACCAATGAAGACATCAAGAATGATAATAATAATAACTACAACAATAAAACAACAAGGGCAACAAAAGGGAATAAATAAATAATAATTTTTTAAATTATGCTCTAAGGAACAAAGAATGAAAGTTAAAAAAATTCCAGAGCCAGGTGGTGGCACACCTGGCTGAGCGCACATGTTACAGTGCACAAGGACCCCTGGGTTTGAGCCCCCTGGTCCCCACCTGCAGGGGGAAAGCTTTACAAGTGGTGAAGCAGTGACACAGATGTCTCTCTGTATCTCTCCCACTCTCTCTCCACCTTCCCTATAAATGTCTGGCTGTCTCTATCTAATAAATAAATAAAGATAAAGTATTTTTTGAATTATTAAAAATTCTGGACCTGTGACTTGCATTTAAATGTTATTTATGCATGGAATAATGACTAATGCATGAAATACTTCTTCTCTTTCTTTCTTTCTTTCTTCCTTCCTTCCTTCCTTCCTTCCTTCTTTCCTTTCTTCCTTTCCTTCTCCCTTTGCTCCTTTTTAGAACCATGGTTATCACTAGGACTCGGTCTCTACATATGGACTCTGCCATTCCTGGTCGCTATTGTTTTCCTCCTTTCCTTTCTCTTTCTGTCTGTCTGTCTCTCTCCCTCTCTTTCTTTCTTTCTTTCTTTCTTTCTTTCTTTCTTTCTTTCTTTCTTTCTCTCTACCTACATTTTTATTTCCATTACTATTCTGCCATCATCAGCATCACTTCATTGGGGGAATGCCTATTTGCAGAATTACTGTCATGAGAGTACATTTTCCCCATGAAAAGTGGCAGTACATCTCACCCTCAATTCTTTCTTTTTCTTGTAGAAATAAAGAGAAACAAGGAGAGGAGATAGAAACAGAGGCTCCTGTGACACTGCTTTGTCACTTTTTGTTTGTTTGTTGCCTCCAGGCTTACTGCTGGGGCTTAGTACCTGCACTATGAATTCACTGTTCCCGTGGCTCCCTTCTTCCATCCCTCCTTTCTTTCTTTCTTTCTTTCTTTCTTTCTTTCTTTCTTTCTTTCTTTCTTTCTTTCTTTCTTTTTGTATAGGATGGAGAGAAATTGAGAGGGGAGAGGGAGACAGAGAGGAAGAGAGAAAGAAAGACACCTGCAGCCCTGCTTCACCATTTGTGAACCTTCCCACCTGCTGGTGGGAAGCCAGTGGCTTGAACCTGGATCCTTGTGAATATCCTTATGCTTTGTACTATGAACACTTAACCCAGTGTGCCACTTCCCGGCCCTCTGCTCTATTACTTCTGAGCCTTCCACAATGCAGATTAAGACAGGAGGATTCAGCCTGGGTTCTCACACACAGTAACATATATGCTTTTACTGGGTCCATCACTGCTGAGGCCGACACACATTTATTTATACAACATTTATGTAAATAAATGACTAATTAAAATTAAAATGGATGTGCTGCATATTGAATATTTATATATTTATTTACCTATTTATTTTTACCAAATTTCTGCTCAGCTCTGGCTTTTTGGTATTGCCAGGGATTGAATCTGGGACCTTCAGGAAAATGTTTAAATGGAGGACCTTAAATTACTTAGCATTTAGTTCATTGAGACCATCTGCTCTCTACAGAAATATCAGGTACTACTCGAAGTTGTGAATCTCATGTAAATCTGGATGACTAATTTTTCAAAATTCCTGAGACTTCTAGGAGGAGGAATATTATATCGTATGAAACAACACTGCAGTGTTCTCAGTTTTTATGACTTTTTAAAATATTTAAAATCAGTTGTTTGGTGCTAAGTGAGATAAGTCAGGAAGAGAACGATAAATATGAGATGATTTCACCCATAGACCAAAGCTGAAAAATATTGCTCTGATGTCAGCCCGAGTTCCCTGGGCAGACGACCTCACCAATGTGTCCTAGAACCCCACCTGCCCAGAGCCCTGCTGTCCCACTAGGGAAAGATAGAAACAGGCTGGGGCTGTGGATCCACCTGCCAGCGGCCATGTTTAGTAGAGAAGCAATTACAGAATTCAGAACTCCCACCTTCTGCACCCCATAAAGATCTTTGATCCATACTCCCAGAAGGATAAAGAATAGGGAGCAATGGGATATAGAACTCTTGTGGTGGGAACTGTATGAATTATACCTCTTTTATCCCACAATTTTCTCATCATTATTAAATCACCAGTAATAAATTAAAAAAAAAGAAGTTGAAAAACAAGAAAACACAAAACAGAACTTGGAATGAGTTTGGTGTATTGCATCAAAGTAAAGGATTCTGGGATGGGGAGGAGTGTTTAGGTCCTGGAACATGAAGGCAAAGGACATAGAGGGGGATGGATTGTTATGTGAAAAGAACAGAAATGTTAGACATGTACAAACTACTGTATTTGATTGTTGACTGTAAACCATTAATTTCTCCAATAAAAAAAATCAATTATTTGGAACTAGGAAGTTGGACCAGTGGAAACTCATTGGACTTGCCTGTGAGTTCTCAGATTCCATCCCTCACACCAGCCACTCACCAGAACAGAGTGGTGTTCCTTAAACAATAAAATAATACACTTGTGGGAGAGCTCTGTAAAAATTGCAAGTATTCATTAACGTGTGAGTTACAGAACATCTGTTCTCACCGCCATACTGATAGATCACCACAGGAAACCATGGGGAGTGAAGCTAAAAGTTCCATGATCTCTTTACAAAACATTAAGAATTTTTTAATTGTTACTTTCAGATGCAGACAGAAGGAAATTGAGAGTGAGGGTGGAGATAAGAGAAACCTGCAGCACTGCTTCACAGCTCATGAAGCTTTGCTCTTGCAGGTAGGACCTGGGGGCTTGAACTCAGGTCTTATTCCATTATAACATATCAGCTCTACCAGCGGCACCCCCTAAGAATATTTTTTAAAAAGTATATATTTATTTATTTTCCCTTTTGTTGCCCTTGTTTTATTGTTGTAGTTATTATTGTTGTTGTTATTGATGCCATCGTTGTTGGATAGGACAGAGAAATGGAGAGAGGAGAGGAATTTAGAGAGGGGGAGAGAAAGACAGACACCTACAGACCTGCTTCACTGCTTGTGAAGCGACTCCCCTGCAAGTGGGGAACCAGCTCGAACTGGGATCCTTACGCTGGTCTTTGCGCTTTGCACATGTGCGCTTAATGCACTGCACTACCGCCTGGCTCCCAGATTTTTAAAAAATATTGGTTGATATTATATTAGTTGCAGGTGTGTATAATTATAAATCAATATCTGTACACATTTGTCTTCACCAATAAAAGTCTAATTCCATCCTTCACTATACAATTGACCTCTGTAAAAACTCGGAGTGTAACTTGCATTTTATTTTATTTTAATACTTCAAGACTGTTATCCCCACAGTTCCTAGGTTTTGTTGTTTGTTTTTATCAGGAGTTTGATTTTGAAAACCTGAATATCTTAATTAGGTTTTCATTGTTGCATCCATTCTTCCTAATGATAATTCTTCTCAGAAATGTAGATTGTTTTTTTAACACATCTGGTGGTTTGTCTGTGAAATGAAGGTTAGCTAATTGTCTTTACTCGGGAGTAGTTAAGAGAAGCTTGTGCCTGTAGGAAGCAGGCATGCCACCAGTCTGAGGAATCTCTTTTAGGACACTCACTGCAGTCATTTCTCAATAAAGTCAAATGTATTTATTTTATTTTACTTATTGGATAGAGACAGCCAGAGAGAGAGAGACACCTGCAGACTGCTTCATTACTTGCAAAGCTATCCCCTGCAGGTGGGGTTTGGGGATCTTGAACCCAGGTCCTTGCACACTGTAAGGTGTACCTTACCAGAAATGCAGCTGCCCACTCTCAGGAATTGTATTTTTAAGTCAATGTGAAGAACTTTTTAAAAAAAAATCGTTTAGTTGCTTCACCTAGGAAATGAATAGTTCTATAATATTTTTAGCTAAAAATGTGTTCATGGGGTCATGTACAAGGAACGCTGTAAGGACCTGAGTTCAAGTCCCTGCTCCCCACCTGTAGGAGGGATGCTTCATGAGTAGTGAGAAGCAGGTCTGCAGATGTCTTTTACTCTTCTTCTCTATCTCACCCTCTTCTCTCAGCTTCTGTCCTATTGAATGAAATAGAAGGGGGGAAATGTGGTGGTTCTATATAATATACTCACTACTTCAGATTCCCACCTTTTTTCTTCCCTACAGACTGTGATGTTCTGTGAATGTGATGTTTTCCTTTTGAAAATACCTCCTCTTGCTTCTCTTTTCTTTTCATATTGGGAGAAAAAAGATTGATAGAAACAGACCTGGATTATATCCCTACACTGCAACCCTGGTCATTCCTTCATATATATGCAGGCTGTCTTACGAATTCTATTTATTTTTATTTTTATTTATTTATTTACTTACGAGAGCACTGTTCAGCCCTGGCTTATGGTGGTGTAGGGGGTTGAACCTGAGACTTTGGAGTCTCAGGCACAAGAATCTGTGTGCAAAACCATTATGCTATCTACCCTCCGCCCTTCTTTATTTTTTTATCCCCCTACTACTTTTATAAAGTATCATCATCTTGGGCCTTTAGAATGTTTAGTAAAAACTGCTTCATAAGATTTGTGAGCAATTTTAGGGATTTTTTTTTTTTCACATTTGAGTGAATCCATCTGGTGGTTTTCTTTCACAGAAAAAAAAAAGGATTTGGTAATAGATAAAAACTATAGCAGTCAGAGTTCTTTCACACACAGAAACTAGAGTAACTGCATTGTGGAACTGTACTCACATAACCTTATGATCTTGTAATCCATTATTAAATCACTATTAAGAATAGATTTTTAAGTGTCCTTTTAGCCAGAGCAGTGCTCAACTCAGGCTTCTTAGAACTGAGTTTGGGATTTTGGAGCCTCAGGCATGAAAAAGTCATTTGAATAAGAAATATGCTATCTCCTTAACTTCAGGCTTTTAGTTAACTAGAGCTGATGTTTTTATTATTAATTTAGTTTTTAAAATATATTTTATTTTAATGAGAAAGAGTAGATACAAAGGGAAGATACTGACACACAGAGAGAGAGACACCAGAACACTTCTCAGTTCGGACTTATAGTGGTGCTGGGGATTGAACCTGGGACCTCAGAGCCTCATGCTTGAAAGACTTTTGTGTAACCATTATGCTGTCTCCCCAGCTAAACTGATATTATGTTGTAGTGAAGTCATTAAGTAAGTAAAAGACAACTACTATAGGATTTCACTCCTATGGAATATAGGAAGTTGAAATACATGAATTTGCAAAAAAGCAAACAACAAAAAAATATTGTTAGTTAAATTACCCTGGGGAGGGGCACAGGATTTTGGTGGTGGGTGTGGTGTGGAGCTAGAACCCTGTAATTTGATAATCTTTTAAAGCATTATTAAATCACTGAAAAAGAAATGTTCGGAGCTCTAGTTATTTCTATACTTGCTACCAGACATTGGAGGTATAAATCCCAATTAAAAACAGAATGAATTTACATAGATAGCTTAGAAACAGTAGCAAACAAAGTAGCAAAAATAACTTTGGTCTTCTCTTCTTAATGATAATTGTTGCTGTTTTCCAACTCATGCCAGTGGCTTCTAGGAAAGTTTAAATTAAGGGGTCTGGCGGTGGCCCGCTGAGTTAGACAAACATTGAAGGAAGTGCAAGGACCTGTGCAAGGATCTGAGTTCAAGCTCAAGGCTTCCACCTGCAGGGGCGGGGAGGTGGGTCACCTCACAAGTGGTGAAGCAAGTCTGTAGGTGTCTATCCTTGTCTCTCCCTGTCTCCCCCCCCTCCTCTCTCAATTTCTTTCTGTCCTATCCAATAAAATGAAAAATTAAAAAAAAAAAGCCTTGAGGAGGAGCAGTGGATTCATAGTGCCAACACTCAGCCCCAGTGATAACCCTGGAGGCAAAAAAGAAAAAAGAAAAGAAAAAGTTAGTGAGGATATCTGTACCCTCCTAGATGTTCTTCTCCACTAATATGTGTTTACATTTTAAACTCTAAAATTTTTATTAGTATTTCACTGCTACTTTAGTTAATCATTTCCAAAGTACATCAAAATTTCTATAGAGCTTGTTGTTAAAATTACAAAAAAGCATTATCCAGTCCAAGTACCTGACCCTCGAGTCAAGGTTAATCAAGTTCAAGAGGCAAATGGATTTCACCTACACTTTACTGATGCTCTAGCTATTAGTTGAATGAATGTTAAATGAATTAAGGCATTAAAAGTAACCCTTTTAGCACTCAGAGAGGATTAAATGTATATGGAATAAAAAGGCAAAGTCTATCTTTGAGAAACACATCCTGTAGTGGAAATATTAAGCAGAAAGCTGTTTGTAGATTTCTTTAAATATGAATCAATATATGAAGACAATAGCAATATATCAGGATTTGGGTTGAGCAGTATTCCGGTGTTCTTTTCTTTCTCATTATCTTTCATAAAATGTTATAATTAATTTTTAAAAACTTGGGACCAGTAACAGGTTGTGGTACAGGGAATCTAGCTCTTAACTTTCAAGCATGAGGTGCAGAATTTGGTCCCTAGCATCAAATATGTCAGTATTTGGCTCTGGGTCTTTCTACTTAACTCTCTCTTTCTTCTGAATAAATAATTAAATTACCACTTCATCAGAAAAGATCACAAAATATAGATCAGAGAACAAGGGAGCTTATAATGGACTCTCTAGCGATTGTACATAGCCCAAGTTTTTTCTAAAGACTACTTGTGGACAAGATACTAATGGTTTCACCCAAGAATGATGAGACACACATACCCCTTGCCTTTGCACATTCACTTACTTTTTTTTTTTTTTTTAACTAGAGATTTAATAGTGATCAAGAAGATTGTGAGATAACAGGGGTACAATTTCCACAATTTGCACCACCAGAGTTCATGTCCCATCCCCCTCTACTGGAAGCTACCCTGTTTGTTATCCCTTTGGGAGTATGGACCAAAGATCTTTGTGGAGTGCAAAAGATGGAAGGTCTGGCTTTTGTAATTGCTTTTTCACTGGACATGGGCATTAGCAGGTGGAACCGGTACACCCCCAGCCTGTTTCTGTCTTTCCCTAGTCGGGTCAGGCCCTGAGGAGATGAAGTTCCAGGACACATTGTTGAGGGAAGTCAGGATGGAATCATAGTAGCATTTGCAAGTTGGTGGCTGAAAGGCAGTAAGATACAAAGTAGGGAAAATTGTTTAATAAACAGGAGCCTAAAGGTAAGAATAGAGCAGATGAAATTGGGGTCTTCAGGTGGGAAGAAGCTAGGAAGTTGACTTTAGCAATATCCCAAGGGGTCCATGACTTTAGTGATTTTTGCCTAAGCCCAATAGCTAACATGCAGGTGGCCTGAATGTATTGTCTGGCATAAAGTTCCTAATGAAATATTATCTAATTAGACTTAGATACCCTCCATCTACTTCAGATTACAATTCTCTCACTCACTCCAAAGCTGACCTTAGCAAAGCAAGGACTGCAAAAACTGATAAATGGCAAGAGACTGGCATACTTTAAGGATAACTCTTTAGTCACTATCAGGCCACTTCATCAGCTGGGACCCTATTCGGAGAGTCCTTTGATTCCCATACAGATATGATGGGCCTAGAACTCAAATAAATACCTCTTTTCATTGTTACTGGTATCTCTATCAGGAACAACAAAGTAGACCCCTTTGTGGGCCCCCATAGGACCTTGCCCTCAACTTGGATCAACAACGGTAGAGAATGTTCCATCCTCCAAAGGGAGGATGGACAACATACTCTATGCTCCACCTGAGGAAGATGGGTCCATATTGGGGCAGCCTGGAATGTTCCTACTCGTGACCACAGAATGTGAGCTCGGATCTATAGGGATGAAGAGGTCACATAGGCTCCTAAGCTGAGTATGGGCCCCAGACCAAATCAAATCGATGGGGTTTATAGTCAACAATATTTATACCACTTTCCCATCTTAGGGAGCTACTCTCTTCCCTGATCCAGCTTTCTGTTCCTTTTCTAGCCATGACATCATCTCCCCAGACAATAACTTGGATCCACCTGCATATCAGATTTCAGGCTCAGGCAAAAAACAAAACAAGCAAGCAAGCAAGCAAACAAACAAACAACACCAGTAAAACTACAGGCCCTTTAAAATATAACTAAATTATGCCTACTAGCTATCTCCAAAATGGAGGAACCCCCCCCCCAACACTTCATCTGCACTATTCCAGCCTTTAGGTCCATGATTGTTCAACAATTTGGCTTTGTATGTTAACTCTTTTTTCAGCCACCAGGTTCCAGATTCTAGCAGGACAGACAACCCCACCAATGTGCCTTGGAGCTCTGCTTCCCCAGAGTACTTCCCCACTAGGGAAAGAAGGAGACAGGATGGGAGTAAGGATCAGCCTGTTAATGCCCATGTTCAGCGGGGAAGCAATTACAGAAGCCAGACCTTCCACCTTCTGCATCCCACAATGACCTTGGGTCCATACTCCCAGAGGGATAAAGAACAGGAAAGCTATAGGGAGGGGATGTTATACGGAGGTCTGATGGTGGGAATTGTGCGAAGCTGTACCCCTCTTATCCTATGGTTTTGTCAATGTATTTTTTTCTATAAATTAAGTAAAGACAAAACAAACAAACAAAAAAGATATATATTTCTCCACAGATCAAATCAGGAAAAGTACGGTATGGAAGTTGAGTGAACTCTGGAGTTGGACTATGAATTCAGACTGAAGCAGGGCAGATGCACTAGGATTGAGGACATGCTACTTGATATGGAGATCTTGGTGGTTTTATTTGGGTTAAATGGTTAAGTTGTGTTTATCCCTTTGGACCATGACTAGAACTACCTGGTAGGGAGGTAAAGGCTCCAACATGGCTTCTTGCTCATAAGATGCCTCCAAAATGTTGGTTTAACATCTCTCCCTGGCTAGAATCATGCTTGTTGGTAGTGTGGGAACCACCACACTCCCTCCAGCCTCAGGTCAAAGTCTAGAGGATGTTCAGTTATTTGTAACAGAGAAACTAAAGCTCTTTGGGATTTTATGAACTTGAGAGTATTAGCTATAATTCCTTCAGGGAGGCTCCTGCCCACAGCTCCTTACACACTTTAGACGTGCTAATAATCGATTCTAACTCCTTTTCTAGCCTCCTTATCAGAGACTGTCTTCTGCAAGCTTAAAAAAATTGAGAATATGTTTTATGAAATAATAGAACATGATGGTAGGTGCAGTGAGGTTTCTTTCTTTTTTTGCATTTTTGTCTTTTAAAAATTTTTATTTATAAAAAGGAAACAAAATCATAGGATAAGAAGGGTACAACTCCACACAATTCCCACCACCAGAACTCCATATCCTATCCCCTCCCCTGATAGCTTTCCTATTCTTTATCCCTCTGGGAGTATGGACCCAGGGTCATTGTGGGATGCAGAAGGTGGAAGGTCTGGCTTTTGTAATTTCTTCCCCACTGAGCATGGGATTTGGCAGGTCGATCCATACTCCCAGCCTGTCTCTCTCTTTCCCTGGTAGGGTGGGGCTCTGGGTAAGTGGAGCTCCAGGACACATTGGTGGGGTTGTCCAGGGAAGTCTGGTTGGCATCACGGTAGCAACTGGAACCTGGTGGCTGAAAAAAAGAGTTAACATATAAAGCCTAACAAATTGTTGACTAATCATGAACCTAAAGGCCAGAATAGTGCAGATGAAGATTTGGGGTCTCCATTTTGTAGATAGTTAGTAGGCCTATTTTAGTTATATTCCAAAGGGCCCATGACTATACTAGTGTTTTTGTTCTGTTTTGTTTTGTTTTTGCCTCCAGGGGTATTGCTGGGGCTGGGTGCCTGCGCTAGGAATCCACTGCTCCTGGAGGCCATTTTATTCCTTTTGTTGCCCTGGCTGTTTTATTGTTTATGTAGCTATTATTATCGCTATTATTGATGTCGTTGTTGCTGGATAGGCTAGAGAGAGAGGAGGGGAAGACAGAGAGGAGAAGAAAAAGATAGACACCTGCAGACCAGCTTCACCGCCTGTGAAGCAATTCCCCTACAGGTGGGGAGCCAGGGCTTGAACAAGGATCCTTCTGCTGGTCCTTGCACTTTGCACCACGTGTGCTTAACCTGCTGTGCTACCTCCCAATCCTCCCCCCTTTTTTTCTAAGCCTGACATCTGATGCAGGTAGACCCATGTTATTATCTGGGGAGATAAATGTGATTGTCATTGTAAGTGTCTGCTTTTTGTCAGATCGATGGATAATTTAAAGATTATATTAATGGATGGTTACAGATTCAGATTTGCTTACATATTCTACTGAATTCAGTTTTTTTCTATTACTGTATTTGGCCTTGAAGTTTACTTTTATGTGAGTATGGTTGCATGAGAAGTTTTGTTGAAGTCGAAGTTTTATTTGTTTATCACAACTCAGAACTATTAAAGGAGAAGTTTTACCCTCTGAACGTGGGGTTAGGCTCCTTGCTTGCCTTGCCTGTTCCAAATCTCTCTCTCTGCCCTCTTCCTTTCCTTGCCCTGCCTTCCACCTCCTGAATTTCCAGAATATTTCTGCAAGTTCTCCAGTCAAGTCAAGAGCAATTTTCTCTGAATGAATTCTCTTCCCCTCAATGGCCACACAACTCCTTTTTTTTTTTCAATCACCCCTTTAGAATGTCCCCTTCTGGGCGAACCTGGGGTCCTCTTCTCTGTCACTGTGCTGTCATTCTCTGCACAGCACTCACTAGGAACCTTGGAACCTTGTTTACAAATTCACAACTTTGTCTCCTGTTGTCCATTTACCCCATGGAGATGCAAGTTGCGTGAGGCACGAACTTTGTTTCCATAACAGCAGAAACTTAATTTGTGCTTTTTTTTCCTTTCAAATTTCTATATGTTTTTCACTTGCCTCTATAGAACACAAAGATCTTAAATACTTTTTGAATGCATGACATGCATGAATGAGTGAAAGGGGTTGGCTATTGGCTAATTATCCAAAGACTAATTACAAGTCACTATTGTTAAGTATAGTAAAAATATCAAATGTCAAGCTCATCAGTGTGCTAAGCTTAGTTCTGCCTGTTAGCTCTACTTTGCAGAAGCAAAATGTGACTCAAGATGTCACCACAGACATTCTGTAAGGCAACAGGGAACAAAGACTAAGTAGACCCAGATACTCATGAAGATAACCGCAGCACCTCTAATCTGAACAGGTTCTGCTTACTTGTTAATTTGTCCTTTTGATGTGTTTACATAAGTTGTCATGGTAAATATATTCATGGTATCCTATAACTCAAGGTGTCTAAAACCAATGTCTTGCTTTTAGAAAGGAAGATGGGAACAGGCCACTGCAGATAGGCTCTTATCATTGATTTTTATTCAAATTCCCCAGAGACGAGATTTGTGTAGCTTTCCCCAGTTAGTATATTTGTGTAGCTTTCCCCAGTGAGTAGATTTGTGTAGCTTTCCCCAGTGAGTAGATTTGTGTAGCTTTCCCCAGTGAGTAGATTTGTGTAGCTTTCCCCAGTGAGTAGACCTCCAGAGTTGATAATTTGTACAATCAGAAACTACCTGAAGTTTTTAGCCTAGAATCTGACTTTAAAAAAGTAGAATTGTTGAAGTCAGAGTTTCATGATGAGACAGACCCACTAAACCCGTCTGGGGGCAGTGAAAGCCTATAAATGGGTCTCAGCTAAGAAACTTCATGCCAACTGAGACAAGGAACCTAGGCCCCTGTTGTAAACTTCCTGGCGAGTCTTAATGGAAATAAGGTGTCCCTTGTGTGGAAAAATAGCCTTGAGAAGGACAAAGCACCTGGGAGAAAGAAGTCTGGAGAGTTTAAAGTGTTTTTATCAGACACAAGTAATTTAGAGTGAAATTAGAAGAGCAAGGCTGGTGAATAGCTGAGTTACTAGGGGTTTTTAAGATTTGTATTTTTAAGTTGTATCCTTAACATAGAATTTTGTAGTAGGAACGCTAGAAGGACAGACAGGTGCTTGATTGATGAGACCACTGACATGTTTAAAAGAGGAGTCAGAATGAGAGCGTGAGTGGGGTTAATTGCACAGGACAGAGTGAACCAGCATTGTCATTCTGAATGGATCAGGATCACTTGCTTAGAACGGGAGGCAAGGAGCAAGAATTCTTGCAAGCTGTTGGGACACCAGCCAACAGTTTCCACATCTCTAAAGTGCCATGTTTTATTTGATGATAGTAATAAAGTAGAAAGGAGACAGAGAAAACTATCCCAAGCATAAAACATCAGAACCCAGCTAACACAGGAATCTTGCTGCCTTTCCTTTTGGAGTTTGTTTTTGTGTGTGGTGAGATGTGGTGGTTTGGTTTGATTCTTCTGCATGTTTCTACCTAATATTCCAACACCATTTGTTATAGAGACTCTCCTTTTTCTATTTAATAGTTTTGGCCCCTTGTCAAAAACTAGATGTCCATAGGTGTGGGGGTTTACTTCTGGGCTCTAAACGCTATTCCACTGGTCAAGGTGTTCATTTTTGTTCCAGTACCATGCAGTTTTGATTACAATGGCCCTATAATATCGTTTGATATCGGGGGGGGGGCATAACACTTCCAGTTCTGTTCTTTTTTTTCTCAAGATTGCTTTGGCGATTCTAGGTATTTTCTGATTCCAGATAATATTTGTAGCTTTTGTTCTATGCTCATTAAAAAAAATTAGGCAGGACTTTTATAGGGATTGCATAAAATTCATATATGGCTCTGGATAGAAAATTCATTTTGATGATGTTAGTTCTTCCAATCCATGAACATGGAATTTTTTTTCCACATCTATCTTTTTCTATTTTCATGAATAGTAACTCATAATTTTTAGTATACAGGTATTTAACTTCTCTTGTTAGGTTTATTCCTTGATATTTTATTGCTTTTGTTGGTACAGTAAAAGGGACTGGTTTCTGTATTTCTCCTTCTTCTTACTTGGTGTTTGAATACAGAAATTCCACTGACATTTCTGTTAATTTGTAGCCTGACACCTTACTGTATTGCCTGATAATTTCCAGGAGCTTCCTACTGACTTTTTAAAGTTTTTCTATGTATACTATCATGTCATCTGTACCTAATGACAGTTTCACTTCTTCTCTTTCAATCCGTATCCCTTTAATTCTTTTCTCTAGTTCTTTTCTCTTGCTTTACTGCTATAGCAAGAACTTCCAACACTAGTTAAATACTAATGGTGATAGTGAGCAGTCCTGTCTAGTATCAGATATAAATAGGGGTGCTCTCAGTATCTCAACACTGAGTATGAAGCTGGCTGTAGGTTTGCTATATATGGACTCCACAAGTTTAAGGAATTTTCCACTTATTCTAATTTTTTAAAGTTTTTTTTAATTAATTAATTTATTTATTCCCTTTTGTTGCCCTTGTTGTTTTATTGTTGTAATTATTATTGTTGTCATCGTTGTTGCATAGGACAGAGGGAAATGGAGAGAGGAGGGGAAGACAGAGTGGAGGAGAGAAAGACACCTGCAGACCTGCTTCACTGCTTGTGAAGCGATTCCCCTGCAGGTGGGGGGCCAGAGCCTTGAACCGGGATCCTTCTGCCGGTCCTTGCGCTTTGCGCCACGTGCGCTTAACCCACTGCGCTACCGCCCAACTCCCTTATTCTCATTTTTGTAGCATTTTGATCCTGAAGAAATGTTGGATTTTTCAAAGTCTGCCTCTGTATCTATTGAGATAACATGTGGTGTTTGGTTTCCAAGAACATATGTTTGTTTTCACTTCCATTCAATGGGAGTGTTCCTTTCTTAATTAGGATTTTAAATGTATTAACAAAACTAGAAAGTAAGTGCAAGCAGCTATTTGCACCCCACATCATAAATTATTGTTTTTATTGTCTCCACTCTCAAATATCTGTTCAGATTTATGTAGCTATTTTTTCTTCCAGAATATTTTCACTGTGACTATCTTCTCTATCTGATAGCAACATCTCTGTTGACAAATAAATTATCTCAAAGGGAAAAGACTGTAACCCTTCCTTTCTTGGCAATACAAATTATAAAAAAAATGAGAATGGCAACCAGTGTCAGTCTAAAGATACTGGCAATGTTATGATTAAAATATTGTATTGCTTTAATGTTCAATTAAAATATGAGACATAAACTGAGAGAGTACAAAAATGTGATAATTCTAAGATAATTCATTATATAATCTACATTATTAAAACACTGGCAAGGGAATGTGTTTCCACTAAAGTACTTTAAATATTCGTATAGTGCCAAGGGATGCACTAACAGTGGTTGTCATCTTATATATATGTAACACATCTGCTTATTTCCCTTCTCTACTTTTTTTTTTTTTTTGGCCTCTCATCTGCCAATGTTTCTATAGCTTTGACACTTTGAAGTGGGGAATACTCACTGTGTGTTGAAAAGCATGGTACATAATGATATGATCGGAGTTATATAAAAACAGTTAATCTGATTTAGTTCTGTGCTTTTGATTTTTCAGGGTCCTTTTATGCATGTGTTAATGTAAAAAAAAAAGTCTGTAAAGCCTTAAAAACATCATCAATAAGTATCTGTCTTATCTTGTGTTGCCATGACAAACAGGTCTTAGTGAAATAGTTCCAAGTGGATTAAACAACAAGCTGTTTGTTTGTTTGTTTGTTTTTTACTGTTCTGAGACTTTAAAAAACTCAGATCAATATGTCAATTTGGCCAGATTGGTGGGGGGCACACTTCATGATAGCAGATGGACACCCTCTTATTGTGTGATCCTATGACATTTTTGTGAAGATCTGTAGACAAGTCAGGCTCTCTGGAGTCTATTCTATTTTTTTTTAATTTTTTAAAATTATTTTTTATTTTCCCTTCTGTTGCCCTTGTTAATTCTTTTTAAATTGTTGTTGTAGTTATTGTTTTTGTTGATGTTGTCATTGTTGGATAGGACAGAGAGGAATGGAGAGAGGGGAAGACAGATAGGGGGAGAAAAAGAGAGACACCGGCAGACCTGCTTCACTGCCTGTGAATCGAACCCCCTGCAGGTGGAGAACCAGGGGCTCGAACCCGGATCCTTATGCCAGTCCTTGTGCTTTGTGCCACCTGCCCTTAACCCGCTGCACTACCACCCAACTCCCAGTCTCTTATATTCTCTAAGGGCATTAATTGCTTCATAGGGTCCTCACCCTCATAATGGCATCTAATTTGGATGACTTTCCAGAATCCACATTTCCTGGTATTATCACAATCGGGAGGAGTAATTAACCACAAGGACTTGTGAGGGATGCAGTGAGTAGCTGTTCCCAGAATGCAAGCACTTCTTAAGGTAACCCAGTAGGAGCCAGGCTTCTAGCATACACGCTAGCTGCTTTCTGAAGACTTGTGTATTAAACCCTCAAGTTACAACTTCAAGTGACAGATTGACCTTAATTTATGGATGAAGAAATTGGGTCTTTCAGAAGTTAAAAAAAAAAAAAAAAAAAAAAAAAAAAAAAAAAAAAAAAAAAAAACCTCTTGTGAGACAAGGCATTCAGTAAATAACAGAATCTTCACCAGATATCAACTTGTTCTGACAAAAACAGAAAGAAGAAGAAATCAAAAATCTATACTCTGAGGCTCAGAGAGACAATATTTTTTTACCCTAACAGAAGCATGTGTGATTTCTATTGAATAATGAATGAAATGATTTATCCTGTGCAAAATAAATAAATAAAAGTTCATGCTTCATTACAAAGAGTAACTCAAGAAAGAATAAATTTTTGTTCATTTTTTTAAATTGTGTTTTGATAAAGATAAATAGTTCTACTGAGTAACAATACCGAACCTTTGTGAAATTTGTGGAAACTCATTGATGGTGAACAGAAGATTTGGGCAGGCTTTTTTTTTATTGGCATTTTGGATATCATAATTCCCACAATTATTGCACATTTATAAATAGTATTTTCTGTTGGTGGGGCACCTAGATAACTCAGCCTGCTTTGTCAAACATGGCACCCAGAGTGAAGCCTGACTTCCACTGCACTGAAGGTGCTTCCTTCTTCTCTGTTTCTGTGTCTGAAAAAAAAAAAAAAATCAGAGTGGAGACTTAAGCAGTGGGGAAAAAATAGTATCTTTCCTAGATTTAAAGAATGTGTAAAAAATATCTACAATGTCTATGAATGTGTGTGCCAGAATCTGTCTCTATGAGCATTTTATTTTGTTTTATCTTTTGTTAATGATTCCATTAGAAGAAACTGTATCATGAGATTTGTTGTTTAATATTTATTATTTCCAGTGTCACGATAATCACGATATGATAGTCACATTATTGTCCCCAAGCTCAGAAAAGATACATGTTCACAAAGTTCAGTGGCTAACCCAGAGCTTGGGCAGTAGTGCCCTTGAGAGAGCACTGCACACACGTTACCATGTACAAGGACAAGGGTTCAAGCCACTGTCCCCACCAGCAGGGAGGGGAGCTGCATGAATAGTTCTCTCTCTGTCACTCTGTAGCTTCCCTATCCGTTTATGTCTCTACAAAAATAGAAATAAAAAAATGGCCACAGGGAGCAGTGGATGTGTCATGTAGACACTGAGGCCCAGCAATAATCTTGGTGATAATAGAAATCAAAGTGGGTAGGTCAGAAAATGTGGCTTTCCCAAGTCTAACCTTCTCAGTTCCATGTTCATACTTGAAAAATCACTAATACATTTTCTTATTTTTTATTATTGCCATTGGTTTTTGCTGGGGCTTGGTGCCAGCACTATAAACCCATAACTCCTGGAAGCCATCTTTTTTCCCTTTTGATTTTATTTGACAGGACAGAGTAATTGAGTGGTGGAGGGGAGATAGAGCTGGAGAGAGAAGGATAGACACCTGCAGACCTGATTCACTGCTTATGAAGACTCCCCCTTGCAGGTGGGGAGTGAGGGCTGGAACCCAGGTCCTTGCAGATGGTGGTAAGTGGATTAACAGGGTGTGCCACTGGCTGGTCCCTACATTTTCTGTTTAATTTTTTTTTTTTTTAAGAAAGGAGACATTAACAAAACCATAGGATAGGAGGGGTACAACTCCACACAGTTCCCACCACCCGATCTCCATATCCCATCCCCTCCTCTGATAACTTTTCCATTCTCTATCCCTCTGGGAGTATGGACCCAAGGTCATTGTGGGATGCAGAAGGTGGAAGGTCTGGCTTCTGTAATTGCTTCCCCGCTGAACATGGGCATTGACAGGTCAATCCATACTCCCAGCATGCCTCTCTCTTTCCCTAGTGGGGGGCTCTGGGGAAGCAGAGCTCCAGGACACATTGGTGAGGCATCAGTCCAGGGAAGTCTGGTTGGCATCATGCTGGCATCTGGAACCTGGTGGCTGAAAAGAGAGTTAACATACAAAGCCAAACAAATTGTTGAGCAATCATGGACCTACGGGCTGGAATAGTGCAGATGACTTGTTGGGGGGGGTACTCTCTGCAGACTCTTGTGTACTTCTGCTTTCAGGTATATATTTTTCCCTGGTTTATGGACATGTGTGAACCAATGCTCTATCTCAGGGGACCTGGTCTATATTTAGGTTTGGGGACTTTACTGGGGAGTGGACCACCTGGAATGGAATTAGAGAATACTATGAAAGGAAAGGTCTCACCCGAGTGATGAAGCTGAAGGGTTGTCATTCCACACCTGAAGTCTCTGGACACAGTCTGAAGTGAAGCATGCTGGAATGGCACTCCTTGTGTTGATTAGGTTGCGATCGGCAGATGCAATATTATTTGATATGATATGAGTTTTTAATACATACATTTTAAATGTATGACATCACTGGACAGCCTTCCAGGACCAAATTTTTAATTTGTAGCAAGATACGATTTGGAGAGACAAAAGGAGATAAGAGGGTGTGTGAGAGAAATCAGTGCTTCACTCTATGGTGTGTAATTTCACACGATAATGTTCATGGTTCTCCCAAGTGGTCTCAGAGGTTTAACCCAGGGTTTCATGCACAGTAAAATATGTTTTCTATCCTCTAATATACCTCTCAGCTCTATTAAAACCTTTACCTTATACTCTAATTGTTATTTAGATGTAATTGTTAGATTTGGGTATCTAATAGAAGAGTGTCCCTTTCCCTGACTTTGGCACATATTGCAGTTGAAGGAATTCTGTGAGTCACAGGGTCTGAGCAGTGAACCTCATTAAGAACCTTCTGTCATAAGTGTGGCACCTCTATCTAGTTTTCTCCTCCTTGTTCTGAGATGTCCTTCATTAATAGACTAGACATTACGTAAGTCCTCTCAGGTTGATCTATTAGTAAACTTCTGTCCTAGCTAGGAGGTGAACCCCATCTGTCTGATTCCTAAGTGTTGGAGGAGGTCATGGAGAGGATGAGGTCATCATTGGGGCTGAATGAGAGCGGAACCTGAGCATTGAACTTCCCTACTCCTTCCCTTGTCCACAGAGAGTTTTAGAGAAACAGCCTTCGGAGAGTAATGAGTAGAGACCATCTATCTGAGCGGTGTATGTGACTGAACTCCTTGAAGGCCTTCGTGGAAATCCTTTAACATTCTGGTGAGGGCAGAGATCTCTTGTTTTATTATTATTATTATTATTACTGTTATTATATTATTTGCCTTTAGGATGTGGTCCTTGCCCCACAAATCCACTCACTGCTCCTGGAGGCCGTTTTCCCCATGTTGTTGGCCTTGTTGTTGTTATTATTGTTATTGTTGGATAGGACAGAGAGAAATCGAAAAAGGTGGGGAAGACAGAGAGGGAGAGAGAAAGATAGACACTTGGCAGACCTGCTTCACTGCCTGTGAAGTGACCTCCTATAGGTGGGGAGCCAGAGGCTGAACCAGGATCCTTATGCCAGTCCTTGAGCCTTACACCATGTGAGCTTAAGCCCCATGCGCTACTGCCCTGCCCTGGGAGATCTCTTGGTCTTGCCATCTCCAAAAGCATGGCTTCCTGTTTCATGAAGATGACACCTGTCATTAGGGTGGCTTTCCTCTGTCTCTTGGTGTCTCCTGGCCCTCTGTCTGCTGCCGGAGTGAAGTATTGGGTACTGGTTCATATTTCACCCATGTTTACCAACTAACATGAACTTTTCTGATTTTTCTCTGTTAAATCCATTTCTTCTTGGATGTCTATGTTTATTATCACTTAATCTATAACTTTGTTATTGAAACGAGATAGAGGGTGGTCTGGCGGTGGTAGTGCACCCAATAAAGCACATATAGTACTAAGTAAGCTGAAGGATCCAGGTTCAAGCCCCCACTCCCCTCCTACAGGGGGGTATACTTCGAAAGTGGTGAAGCATGTCCACAGGTGTCTATGTTTCTCTCTAGCTTCCCCATCCCTCTCAGTTTCTCTCTGTCTTATCCAGTAAAGTGGAAAAATGACTACTAGGAGCAATGGATTTTTAGTGCAGGCCCCAAACCCCAGCAATAACACTGAAGGCAAATAATAATAATAGATAGATAGATAGATGCTAGATCTTCACTGTGGCATATGTGGTACTGAGGATTGAATTTAGGGCTTATAGTTTTGAGTCTGGTGCTTCATTCATTGCTATACCTGCCAGGCCACAAAATATACTTTCATAATTTTGAAAGGCAGACTCCTTGGATGAAAAACTAGCTCACCTGGTAGACCTTGTGCCTTACAACATTTGAGGCTTTGGATTCAAGCCCCAGCACCACAGAGGAGACTCAAAGACAGTACCAGGAGGAAGTCCCTGGTATGTGAAGTAGGCTTGTGGTATCTTTTCTCACTCTCTTCCTACTTTTCCCTCTCTCCTTGCTTGTTGTATTTAAAATAATGAATGAAAGGCTAGAAGATATCTTTCTGGGTCACACATGGGCCTTGACAGACATGCTTCCCTATTAACATGGGATGGCAACAGAGCTGGGGGGATGTGCACCACAGTCACGGTTATCTTATTCACTTTTTCCTAGTTTCTCTCTGTATATATCTAAAATTGTTGTTGAGTGTGGGCCGCAGAGAAGAGAGAGGGGGTCTGTAGTGAAGAGGAAACACAAATCTTTATTTGCACTGGCACCTCAGAATTGGGTGCTAGAGAAGCAGGTCGGGCCACATGGAGGTAGCGAAAATGGCCGCCTCACGCAGTAACCTTTCCTGCGTCTGAACACTGGAGTGAAGCGCTGGCAAGAGAGCGAGGTGCGGAAAATGAAGGGTTTTTATAGGAGTAGCTTTCACGAGAATGGGAAGGGGGAGGAGTAACCATAGCACTCCAGGATAGGATGATAACTCTCATGAGAATGGGAGGGGGGAGGAGTAACCAAAGCACTCCAAATATCACGGGGATCTAGACAATGGCCTGAGGGCACAACATGGCTGAACAGGCACTCCGAGAATGTCCCAACTCTCACTGGAACTAGTAGCCTGAGGGGAAAACATGGCAGATGTGAATGCATCTGCACAATTTCCCAGCATGAAATTATTAAAAAAAAAAAAAAAACAAGAAGAAGAATGTAAAAGTCAGCCCAGGTACAGAGAAATCAGACACCCATACACAAGACCTGAGCACCACCCAAAATAAACAATGAAAATAATTAGTGTAGGAAGGTCATTTAACAGTGATTTGTGTGAGACTCTAGTGTCATACAGAAGGAACAGGAAGAAGAAGAAGAGAAAGAGGAGGAGGTGGGGGAGAATAAGAGGGACCAGGCAGTGGTGCACCTGATTAAGTACACATGTTACCATGTACAAGGATCCAGGTTCAAGCGTCTGTCCTCACCTGCCACCTGTGTGTGTGTGTGTGGGGGGGGGGTGCTTCACAAGTTGTGAAGCAGTGCTGCATGTGTCTCTGTCTCTCTCCCTCCTTCACTATCATTGCTCCCTCTTGTTGTAACTTAACTCAAAGGGGCTTTGGGGGAGCTGAGTCATGTAAAAGGATTCACAGTGGGGAGCTGGGAATGGGTGTAAACAATACAAGGCATTATTAGGGTGAAATGGGTAAAAGACAGAATAAGCAATTATCATCAAGGACTATGAATACACTAGGGGGTGTAGTGCAGTGGGTTAAGCGCATGTGGCACAAAGCACAAGGACCAGTGTAAGGATCCCGGTTCAAGCCCCTGTCTCCCCACCTGCAGGGGCGTCGCTTCACAGGTGGTGAAGCAGGTCTGTTGGTGTCTATCTTTTTCTCCCCCCCCTCTGTCTTCCCCTCCTCTCTCCATTTCTTTCTGTCCTATCTAACAGTGACAGCATCAACAACGACAATAATAACTACAACAACAATAAAAAAGGGCAACAAAAGGGAAAATAAATGAATATAAAAAGATTTAAATAAAAAATGTAATGCTAGGTCCATAAAGTCTGAGTATAGTAATCAAAATTTTAGTCCCATAAGATAAATAATTATCAGGTGAGGTAAAAGTGGCTCATGGCTGTAGAGGGGTCTTAAAAGAGTTTAAGGGCTAGCAGAATCACATATGTCCAGTTCCCAGGAGTAGGCATAGTGGAGCATCGCTGCCAAGATGAAGCAGCAACCAAAGAGCCGGACTTTCTGCTGCCTGTACCTTTAAGTCTATTCAGTCCACCCACAATGCTTTGCACACCAGCACACACTGGATCCTGCCACAGTCCACCATGTGCCTCCATGAGGGTAATTTCTGGAACCATCCGTTCCACCCCGGTTCCATGGCTGCCAGTTCTTAGCAACATCGCCCCACCAGATATTCGTCGGGATGCGGCATCATCTAAGTTCATTTCCCACGTCTACGCTCGACCGGACCTGCCAATATACACGGATATCTTCGCCCACCCTGTCCAACGCTTGACGTCTCGTCACCCAATCTGGTCCCCTACGCCTACACTGAACTTCTCTGTTCCAGACTCTTGGAAACAGAGTTGGCAGTCAGCTGAGGTAAAGGAACAAACACCTCATCACAGACCCCTGCGAGCGTCAACCCGGCTTTGACCTAGCACGTTATGATTGGGTCCTCCTCAATCGCTATCGCACAGGCCATGGCCGGTGCGCCACTATGTTCCATCGCTGGGGAGCCAGAGACGACCCGAACTGCCCCTGAGGCCACAGACAGACTATGACCCACATAGTCAACGACTGCCACCTCTCTAGATTCAAAGGAGCTCTCGAAACTTGACATCAGGCTCAACCTGATGCTGTTGACTGGCTACGGAAGAAGGGCAAACGCTAGAAGAAGACTGCACACTCTGCCGCCAAGGCTGACGTCAGCACTGTGCTGGGACTTCCATGGCTGCTGCTATACTGAGTCACCACACCCTCTCAATTTCTTTCTGGCTATCAAATTAAATAAAGTTTAAAAAGAAGAAGGAGAAGGAGGAGGAGGAGGAGAAGGGGAGAAGGAGAAGGAGAAGGAGAAGGAGGAGAAGGAGAAGAAGAAGAAGAAGAAGAAGAAGAAGAAGAAGAAGAAGAAGAAGAAGAAGAAGAAGAAGAAGAAGAAGAAATAGAAGAAGAAGGAGAAGGAGGAGGAGGAGGAGAAGAAGGAGAAGGAGAAAGAGAAGGAGAAGGAGAAGAAGAAGAAGAAGAAGAAGAAGAAGAAGGAGAAGAAGAAGAAGAAGAAAAAGAAGAAATAGAAGAAGAAGAAGAAGAAGAAGAAGAAATAGAAGAAGAAGAAGAAGAAGAAGAAGAAGAAGAAGAAGAAGAAGAAGAAGAAGAAGAAATAGAAGAAGAAGGAGGAGGAGGAGGAGAAGGAGAAGGAGAAGGAGAAGGAGAAGGAGAAGGAGAAGAAGAAGAAGAAGAAGAAGAAGAAGAAGAAGAAGAGGAAGAAGAAGAAGAAGAAGAAGAAGAAGAAGAAGAAGAAGAAGAAGAAGAAGAAGAAGAAGAAGAAGAAGAAGAAGAAGAAGAAGAAGAAGAAGAAGAAGGAGGAGGAGAAGAAGAAGAAAGGCAGCCAGGTGGTGGCACACCCTACTGAGCATATACATTACCATGCATAATGACCCAGGTTCTCCTGGTCCCCACCTGCAGGGGGCAAACTTCACAAGCACTAAAGCAATGTTGCAGGTGTGTCTGTCTGTATCTCTCCCAACCTGTCTTCCCTGCTTCTCTCAATTTCTCTGTCTCCAGCCAATAAGCAGAAAAACTATTTTTTTAAAGAGTAATAAAGCGGGGCCAGGCAGTGGCACACCTGGTTAAGTGCACACATTACAGTGCACAAGGACACAGGTCCAAGCCCTTGGTCCCCCCCTGCAGGGGGGGAAAGCTTCACAAGTGGTGAAGCAGGGCTGCAGGTGTCTCTCTGTCTCTCTCCCTCACTATCTGACCCCTCCTCTCTCAATTTCTCTCAGTCCCTATCCAATAAATAAATAAATAAATAAAGTTTTAAAAAGTAATAAAGAAGGAGAAAATAAAATAAAAATAAGAATTCTTCAAGGGTGGGGGTAGATAGCATAATGGTTCTGCAAAGAGACTCTCATGCATGAGGCTTTAAAGTCCTACTAGATTTCAATCCTCCACATCATCATAAGCCAGAGCTGAGCAGTGCTCTGAAGAGAGAGAGAGAGAGAGAGAGAGAGAGAGAGAGAGGATGGAAATGATTTTAAAGTAAGTGAAGCAGCCAGGGGCCTCTGTTACTATCAATGCTTTGTACTCTTTGTTTGTGGTGCTGTCATATTTGGTGTGGGAGGTGAAAGAAATAAAGGCACTGCAGATTCAGACCCAGAACACAAGGTGCTCAGCATCCCTGTAATGCAACGACAAACACCAGAGCTGTAGGTTTGTGCCTGAGCCCTTAATCGTCTGCTTTGCAAATGAAACAACATGTCAGAAAGCTGAGCGTTTTAACCCTGATGTCGTCACCATTTTTTGCTCTAAGTGGAGATATCTTCCTTCATATGGTAGAGGTGAGGACTAAATGTGTACGTCTGTTTCAAATGCATTGCACACAATAAAATTTCCGTGAATATCATAAAATACAAGAGGTGGATCATGTGTCTGTTGTAAAATATATTTCTATTTTCTCATTTACTCTATGGGCATTTGTTTCACTGAAAATGAAAATACTCCAAGATAGGTGAAATTTCAATTGCTATCTTTTATCAAAAAAAAAATCATGAATGATAAATGTGTTGAGTCTTAGTAAACTGTAACTGTTATTATGAAAAGCAGAGATTAGGATGGTTAGAGTTAATGGTTTATTTAGCATTAACATGGAGATAATTGAGTTGGATTAAAGACAGAAGCCAGAGCAGTCAGCTTCATCGTGTGAAATATTTCCATGCACAAAATTAAAATTTTTCTTTTAATTTCCACCGAAGTTATCGCTGGTGCTTCATGCCTCTGCAATGAATCCATGGCTCCTGGCAGCTAATTTCCTCCTTTATTTGATAGGAAAGAGAGATACTGAGAATGGAGAGGGATATAGAGAGGAAGAGACACAGACAGCGACCAGTTGGGGCGCACTTGATTGAGGTGCACCTGGTTAAGTGCACGTATTACCATGCACAAGGACCCAGGTTCAAATCCCTAACTCCCCACCTGCAGAGGGAAAGCTTTATGAGTTATGAAGCAGTGTTTCAGGTATCTGTCTCATTTTCCTTCTCCCTTGTTCCTAGTAGCCCTCCCTGTCAGTTCCTCTCTGTGTTTTTTTTTTCCTCCAGGGTTATTGCTGGGTCTCGGTGCCTGCACTATGAATCCACTGCTCCTGAAGGCTATTTGTTTTTACCATTTTGTCGTCCTTGTTGTTGTGCTTGTTGTAGTTGTTATTATTGCCATAGCTATTGTTGTTGTTGGATAGAACAGAGAGAAATGGAGAGTGGAGGGGAACACAGAAAGGAGGAGAGAAAGATAGACACCTGCAGACTTGCTTCACTGCTTGTGAAGTGACTCCCCTACAGGTGGGGATCCAGAAGCTCTAACCAGGATCCTTACACCGGCCCTTGAGCTTTGCGCCCCTCTCTCTGTTCTATCAAATAAAATAAAGTTTAAAAAAGAAATGCTAAAAAATTTAAAGATTATAATAAATGTGACTAATGAAACTAAAAATGTTTTAAAAAGAGAGGGGGAGAGACAGAGAGACATGTGTATTATTTGCCTTGCACCTAGGGAAGCGTACCCCCTGCAGGTGAGGAGCAGGGACTTGAACCTGAATTTTTAAAAATTTTTTCGTTATCTTTATTTATTTATTGGATAGAAACAGCCAAAAATCGAGAGGGAAGGGGGAAATAGTGAGGGAGAGTGACAGAGAGACACCTGCAGCCCTGCTTCACCACTCGCAAAGCTTTCTCCTTGCAGGTGGGGACAAGGGCTCGAACCTGGGTCTTTGCACATTGTAACGTGTGTGTTCAATCAGGTGTGCCACCACCCGGCCCCTGAACCTGAGTTCCTGCTCCTGATATTTTGTGCACTTAAGTGAGCGCACTGCCACATTCACCCTAAAAAGTTTTTATTAACTATTATATTTTGCATATGAAATATAATTTTAATGAGTGGCTATAATTTTGATTAATGGCATTTATGCTCATGATAAGACAACTGCTCTTTTCAGAAAGATACATTAGAATTATTTCTGGGGGCCAGACGGTGGTGCATTTAGTGCTCATTAGTATGTTCACAGGTTCAGCCCCAGTATCCTCCCAGAGGAGAAACTTCAGAAGTGGTTGACCAGTGCTGCAGGTCTCTCTCTCGCTCTCTCTTCCTCTCCCTTCTCAATTTTTGTCTCTATCAAATATAATCAAAAGGCACTTCTAACGTCTTAATGGAAGAGGTGTGTTCTTGTTGTTATTCAGCTTACATAGAAAGATAGGTAACAGAATGTCTCTTTTTCCCTTGCAGATTTTCCGACGATGCTGGTTGGTTTTCAAGAAGGCCTCTAGCAAAGGACCCAGACGATTAGAGAAATTTCCAGATGAGAAGGCAGCATATTTCAGAAACTTTCACAAGGTAAAGCCACCATCCTGGGAAGCTCACGGAATTTCTGGACCTTTAGGAAAACCCTGTGGAGACATTTCTTTTGATCTATGCAATCTGCAGAGGTGAACGGGCTCAGCCAGTGTAAAATGTTCATCCTCAACAATCAGCACAAGTGATGTTTCTCCTTTATTTGAATCCTCTGCCGTGAATACCAGGGGGTACCTAGGCAGACTAAAAGGCCCCCTTTTCTGGCTACTTTGCAAAAAAAAAAAAATCAGATGATGCATAACTCACACAGTTCATTTTCCAAAGTGCTGAGCTGGCATATTCCCTCTGCTCAGGTTAACTGTGCACTTGTGACTTGGATTCCAATGGCGGGTGACATTCTGGAGCTAAGAGTTTGTTTTTTTTTTTTCTTTTTATACTAGCTTTTGTACTGATGGTGACTCTGTGTACACACATGGTGTCTGTACTGTTCCCAAGCTGAGTTCTCTGGAGAGTGAACATCTGTTCTGCTGATGTGTAGAGCTGGGCATGAATCTTATGACTGAAACATCAGTTGCCTCAGAATTAAATTACGTAAAAGAGAACGCTGGTGTGATGCACAGTGTACCCTCTAAAATGATCTTTTGGCTATTTCCAGATTTCATAGCAAGATGGAAGGCTCACAGTCAGGATGCAAGCTTGTGAAACAAGGGTGCCTGTTTGGTGGGAAGCCCAGGAAAACTCAGCAAGGATTCTGATCCTGGAAGAGGGAGATAGGTTGGAAGGTGGAACACAGTTCTTAACAGACAAAAAGCCCTGGCTCCATCCTTAGGAGCTGATGGCAGCACTATGGACAGCACCACCAGAGGCAACTGGTTGTTAGAGCTTTGGTGTTCCTACATCCATCCCCATCTTTCTCTTATTTCTCTCTCTCTCTCTCTCTCTCTCTCTCTCTCTCTCTCTCCTCTCCTCTCCTCTCCTCTCCTCTCCTCTTCTCTCTCTCTCTCTCTCTCTCTCTCTCCTCTTTCTCTCTGTCTCTCGGAAAAACTTAACTGAGAAGGCTGAAAAAGGCTACTTGTTAATACTGGGCATTTGTGAACTCCTTTATACCTCGTGTATAAAAGATCCACATTCCTTACTCAGCCATGTAGAATAAGTCATTATGAGTAATATGAATTTGGGAGTTTAATATTATGACATAAAATTTTGATTTTTAAAATGGAGTGCCTGCCACAGGTTGGGAGATACACAGACAGACAGACAGATAGAAAGAAGTGAATGGATCAATACTGAGAATGTTTTGCTTAGTGGCTCATGGGAATTTGTTTTTCTCTTGCATTTGTGGTGTTCAGAATGCTATGGTACATGTCTCTCTTGAATATTGCTTGATAACAGACATCAAAGATTGAGCAGAGTGATGATATTTGTCCTAACTATATGAAAAATCGCCTGAAGTCTGTTAGCCAGTCACTGGGTTTTATGGTGCAAAGGTTCACTTTTTGTTGTATTTCGTTCTTCTGTTTGTTTTCTTGACCTACTCCATGTATGTGAAAGCATGTGGTGTTTATCTTTCTCTGGCTGTCAATCTAAAGCTAACTTCTTAAGGGGACTGCCAGGTTGTGAAGTGTGAGTCCGCAGCATTTAGTGTCTGACGGAAACTTTAGAGCCAGAGAGTGTTCTGCATGCTGTGGGGACCTGGTGGGAAGCACGGCTGCAGTTGTGCTGACTGGATGTCCTTCAGTCAAGCTACCTTGTTTCCGTTCACAAATTGGACATTGGACGAGCACCGCCCACAGACACATTCTGTTAGAGCACAGTTTTGGACTCAGCTGTCTTTGATTAGAAGAATGGGAGCATTCTGGGATGCTAACCACCTGGGAAGATTAGTGGCTGAGACCATGTAAAGTGTGTGGTGTCTGCTCTGTGCTGGCAACTTACTCCTGACTGGGGTCACAGAGGTGTAGCAGGTGCCGTCTCTGCTCTGAAACGTGTTCCCAGTGGGAGGACATGTACATGCAGAACGACATCGGATCAGAGGGAACGAGCTTTAACAAACTGCAGAGAATAGGAAGCATGAGGGGTGGGGATGGTGGAGCAGCCAGCGAAGCATATATCATACTAAGTGCACAAAGATCCAGGTCGAGCCCCCAACTCCTCACCATCGGGGAGGGGGAGGGGAACTTCACAAGCAGTGAAGCAGGTCTGCAGGTATATCTCTCTCCCTCTCCCCTTCTGATCTCAAGTTCTCTCTGTCCTGTCCAATAAAATGAAAAAATGGCCTCCAGGAGCAATGGATTCATAGTGCAGGCACCAAGCCCCAGCAAAAACCCTGAAGATAAATAAATAATATCATAGGAATCATTGAAAACATATTCTCTGACTATAGAGGACTAGAATTGGAAATCAATAACAGTAGGATCTAGCAAACTCAAAATATTGAAGAATTAGCATAGTGCAAGAGACAATATGCAGAGAGGGAATGGGAAAGTCACTAAAGCTATTAGGAGATTATCTGAGCTGAAAGATAATAGAAATACAGATATCAGCATTGTGCAGTAGAGCTTAAAAAATAAGTAGAGGGAAATATATAGCCTTACTACGTTGTCCTTATTTTGAGATAAAAAACATAAAAAATAGGAGAAAGTATCTGTGAAAAAGAAAATGAGATTGTGGTCAGTTTAACAAAGACAAAGACTTTCTTTAAAACAGATACATCACTCAATAAACTTTCAGTGAACCACTGTGAAAGGCTTTTACATCAAAGATTTTGAATGGGGTCCAAGAAAAGGACCATTTGAATGTATAACATGTGAGTCTTTGGTGACTTTGAGATGAACTGTTTGAGTGAAATATGGAGCCTAACTTTAGTTGGACTGGTTTTCATGAAAATAAGTGTTGAGAAGGGGCAATGAACTCAGGCAATTTCCCCCACAAAATGTCACTGTAAAACTGAACCAAGATAGGCAGCATGTTTGGTTCCGAATATGCCATATTGCTACCTATATGTAGCACAATCCATTGACTGAGTTGATTCAAGGCCTTGATGTTTCATTGGTACAGAAATGCTTTGTTCATTCTAACAAAACAAAAGAACTAGAAAATTAGACTAGCTATGAGGTGAGTAAAATTAATATCAGAAACCAATGACTAACATTTCAGAAATGTACATATTTTGTATTTGAGAGCATTTCTTGCCAGTCTGTTCAAATTAAGCAGCCAGAGATCAGGAGGAGCAGAGGGAAACAGGAATAATTAATCTTTTCATAAATAACTAAACAGATGTCATTGTAACTTGAAGCTCCCTCATGAACTTTAATAACTAGAGTCAGTAGATGTGACAGCTCAGATTTACCCTCCTCATGGCAATGCTATAAAGATTAAAGCTTTTATTACAACTTAGTCTTCACAGCATTTGGGAGGCTAATTTGGTTTCCTAGTGATTTAAGTTTCCTTTAAGGAATTTTATCTTTTTTTTTTTCTCTCCATGATTGACTGTGAACTAAAATGGCTTAAGACCATCCAATAGGGAAGAATGATCTGCATATGACTCATCCCTCATAAGAAATCTTCAGAGTGGTTTTCAAGAAAGCATGTAAATGGTATCTCCACTTTTGTTGATTCTATTTTAGCAGATCTTTCATAATATGTCCAAGTGACTGCCTTACAATAACTTTGGGTAGAGATCTTTTTTTTTAATTTATTTTTTTTATTTAAAAAAAAGGAAGCATTGACAAAGCCATAGGATAAGCGGGGTATAACTCCACACAGTTCCCACCACCAGAACTCCGTATCCCATCCCCTCCCCTGATAGCTTTCCTATTCTTTAACCCTCTGGGAGTATGGACCCAAGGTCATTGTGGGATGCAGAAGGTGGAAAGTCTGGCTTCTGTAATTGCTTCCCTGATGAACATGGGCATTGACAGCTTGATCCATACTCCCAGACTGCCTCTCTCTTTCCCTAGTAGGGAAGGAACAGAGCTCCAGGACATATTGGTGGGATTGTCTGTCCAGGAAAGTCTGGTTGGCATCATGCTAGCATCTGGAACCTGGTGGATGAAAAGAGAGTTAACATACAAAGCCAAACAAATTGTTAACCAATCATGAACCTAAAGGCTGGAATAGGGCAGATGAAGAATTGAGGGAGGGGTGTCTCTGTTTTGTATCTAGCTAGTAGGCATATTTTATATTCCAAAGGGCCTATGGCTATATTATGTTTTTTTTTCCTCCCCCCCCCCCCGAGCCTGAAATCTGATATGCCAGTGGATCCAAGTTATTGTCTGGGAAGATGATGTCATAGCTGTAAAAAGGAACAGAAAGCTGGATCAGGGAAGAGATTAGCTCCCTAATATGGGAAAGGGATATAAATATTGTTGACTGTAAACCCCATCTATTTGATTTGTTCTGGGGACCACATTCAGCTTAGGAGCCTCTGTGACCTCTGCATCCTTGTAGATCTGAGATCACATTCTGTGGTCATGAATAGGAACATTCCAAGCTGCCTCAATATCTTCCTGAAGTGTAGTATAGAGTATGTTGTCCATCCTCCCTTTGGAGGATGGAACATTCTTGGGTAGAAATCTTAAGCTCTCCTGTGGTAAATAATGTTGTACTCTCTACTAGAAATTCAAACCAAAATGTTTGCACCAGTGCCAATATTTTCACTTCTTTCTGTCTAAACAAGCTTTACAACACTGATCTTGGCTTTTTTCTTTTTTAGAATGTATATTAAGTATTACTTCAAATTTCTTTAATCTTCTATAATCTGCCCTTTACTACAGAAACCTGTGGGGAGGGTCAGGTTTCATTACAGAAGTAAGAGGTGAGACTTGGTCTGTGAGGTTTTAAGATACTTGTATATACAGTTAGCATTGCATCAAAATTTTTAGTCAGATGGCAGTGAAATTGTCCAGAAAATCTGGTGCATACAAATAGTGTTAAGTTGAATGTCTTTCAATATTTGTCTGTGAAACCTTGATCCTTGAAAAATAAACAGATTTTCAAAAAAAAAAAAAAAGCCAAATTCAGAACCAAGTGTTATGGTGACACTCAGGGTATTTCAATTTCCAGTTCATCTAAAGTTAACAAATTTTGAAAACTGATGCTACAAGCAGAGAAATGCTCGTGAAGACCACAGTCAGCTCTCACCGCCAACCTGTTAGAATGGCCATCAAAAATGCAGGAGTTAACATTTGTTGCCTAGGATGTGTAGAAAAAGGAGCCATGGTACACTGCTAGTGGGATAATAAATTGATGCGATCACTATGGAAACCAGTGTGGATGCTCCTCGAAAAATTAAAAGAACTACCATGAGTCTAGCAGTCCTACTCCTTGGACTAGATGGAGAGGAAAAGCATACAGAAACACAAAAAGATGTGTGCACACCAGTGCTTGTAGCAGCACCTTTTATAATAGATGGTTCATGGCAGATTTATCTAGATTGACATGGAAAGATTCAAGCACCTCTGAAAGGACGAGTGAATAAAGCAGTCATCTACAGACACATTATGCGCACAGAATATGTGCACATACACTGTGCAGTACATATATTCAATAGATATCTATATTCTACATGTATGTAATATATAGCCATTCCGGTATCTTATTTGGTAGTGAAATGTTGAAATCTAGTCATTAGTGACAGGTATATATTATGAAGTGGCTATGTTTATACAAATAAATCAGAGAAATAAAAATCTGCAAAGATGCCAATTTTATGCGTGAAATCTAAGAAAAACAAGACACTTGTTCATATGTTAGGATCTCTTTACTTTCAAGAACATCAATAAACACACACACACACACACAAAAAAAAAACCTGAGAACTCTTGACTGAGGAAATGCTAGTACAAGAAATGATAAAAAATAAGTATTTCTTTCAGTGAAGGAGAAATGCTCCTTGAACAGATGTTAAAATATGAACAGCAAGTGTATAATCTTTTTATTCACTGTCAACACTGTACTTCTTACTGGATAATGTGTTAATTTTACAAAGATAATTATTTAGTATACCAAAAAGAAAATTATTAATTTTTTTTTTGCCTTTACAAAGGAGCAGAAGAAAGAAAACAGGATATGACAGATGAATATACTCTGGTCTTTCCTGGGGCTGTCCCTTTCTGAGAAAAAGTTTAAAAGGTGACAAAGTGCTGAGATTCCTATGCCAGTGACCATGTAATGTTCATTTATCCAAGACTCTGACAGCAATCTTCCAGGCAAAAAGAGAAATCCCAAGTGTCCTGATTTTCATATGATTAAATATACTCTTATTCCTGTAAAATTAGAAATTGAGTCATGAATTCCCTGGTTTCTTCCATCCTTGCAGTTATGAACCCAAGTGGCCGTTGGTGAAATTGCAAGTTTCATTAGTTTCATTTGATGATCAAGTAAAATAATAATAATAATAAAACTACGATAGCGATCTCTATGGGAAAAAAAAAGCAGACAAATTTAAGTTCTAAGTTTTCCCTCGAGTAACTAATAATCAGACCAAGTTCTGGATCTCCGTATTTGGGATCATTTTTCTCTTTTCCTTTTTCTTTTCACCATCTCCTCCACCTCCTCCTCTTTATCTACCTCCTCCTCCTTATCCTCCTCCTCCTTCTCCTCCTTCCTCCTTTCTCCTCCTCCTCCTTCTCCTCCTTCCTCCTCCTTCCTCCTCCTCCCTCCTTTCTCCTCCTCCTTCCTCCTTTCTTCTCCTCCTTCTCCTTCCTCCTCCCACCTCTTTCTTCCCCCTCCTCCCTCCTCCTTCCTCCTCCCTTTCCTTCCTCCTCCTTCCTCCTCCTCTCTTTCTCGTCCTCCCTCCTCTAACTCCTCCATCTTTTTAAGAGATACAGACAGAGAAGGAAGAGAGGTAGAGTGAGAAAGTGAAAGAAACCACATCACCACAGCCTTCTTTCTGTGGGGTGCAGGCTGGCCTCAAACCTGGATCCTGCACTGGAGAGAGCAGCCAAGCAAGCTAGTTCACCACCCTCTTCATTTTCAAACTGGCTTAAAATTATAGACTAGTATAGATACCCTAAACTGTATTTGTTGATGTTTGAATGCTTTGATCTTGTGATTGGTTGTTAGTTTGATATGCTCTAAATCTGCTACAGTGATCAGTAGTCATAAATCAGAATGATCCAATGAATGAAAGGATTCCAATCTCCATGCAGTGCTTCTGAAAAAATTAGCTAAGGGCACAAATACTGCTTATTAACTTTAACTTTGTGCTTCGCTCTGTCTGGAATAAACATGTTATAAAGTTTATGAGAATTAATGGTCTCATTTAGGCCTTTGATATGTTTACTGTTAGAGAGATCTGATTGCATAAATCAAATGTTATCTGAAAATTTAATAAAATGGTATATACTTCACAAAAACATCTTGGTAGAGAGAAATTTGAAATTCAAATCACTAGATGCTGAAGGAAGTTATTAAAAATGCATTAGGGCTGAAAATGTAGCTGTATATAATTGTCATAACAGATATTCAAAACAAACTCATCCTCAGTGAAAACAGAACTGAAGCAATTTACATAGAATCAGTTAATAAATTCCCCTTAATTTTCAAAGCAGCCAAAAAAGAAACAATTTATAGAAAGTTTTTAATAAAATAAATATGTGTACTGTCTGTAGGGAGGAAAATATAAATAAAATCCTTAGAAGGAGGAATGAAGACAGAATTAAGTGTAGTCCCAGTGTCAAAAGCTTTGTAATATCAGAGTATGCTGGGACCAATCTTGGTGCAAAATTCCCTATAACAGGTCATAAGAAGCATCATTTTCTCTAGCTGTTTTTGTAGCTGTTTGAAGTTGTTGATGTTTATCTTTTTGTAAAGCAAATGTCTGAGAGAGTTTGGGCAAGATAATTATGCTTTTTGAATACTCACCACACACGAATATAACCTGTTCTTAAACTAGAACCACATGTCTACAACGTGTTATTCTGAGCATATCATTTTGTTTCCAATATCTTCATCTTTCTTTTAAAAAATTTCTTTATTGGGGAATTAATGTTTTACATTCAACAGTAAATACAATAGTTTGTACATGCATAACATTTCCCAGTTTTCCATATAACAATACAACCCCCACTAGATCCTCTGGCATCCTTCCTGGGCCTATATTCACCTCCACGCCCCGCCCCAACCCCACCTCAGTCTTTTACTTTGGTGCAATACGCCAACTCCAGTTCAGGTTCTACTTATGTTTTCTCTTCTGATCTTGTTTTTCAATTTCTGCCTGAGAGTGAGAACATCCCATATTTATCCTTCTGTTCCTGACTTATTTCACTTAAAATGAATTTTTCAAGGTCCATCCAAGATCGGCTGAAAACAGTGAACTCACCATTTTAATAACTGAGTAGTATTCCATTATGTATATATACCACAACTTGCTTGCCAGTCATCTGTTTTTGGACACCTAGGTTGTTTCCAGGTTTTGGCTATTAAAAGTTGTGCTCCTAAGAGCATATGTGTACACAGATCTATTTGGATGGGTGTTTTGGGTTCCTTAGGATATATCCCCAGGAGAGGAATTGCAGGATCATAGGGTAGGTCCATTTCTAGCCTTCTGAGAGTTCTCCAGACTGTTCTCCACAGAGGTTGGACCAATTTACATTCCCACCAGCAGTGCAGGAGGGTTCCTTTGACCCCACAAGCTCTCCAGCATTTGCTGCTGTTACCTTTTCTGATGTGTGACATTCTCACAGGAGTGAAGTGGTTTCTCATTGTTGTTTTTATTTGCAATTCTCTGACAGTCAAATACTTGGAGCATTTTTTCATGTGTTTCTCTGCCTTTTGGATCTCTTCTGTGGTGAATATTCTGTCCATGTCCTCTCCCCATTTTTGGATGGGGTTATTTGTTTTCCTGTTGTTGAGTTTGGCAAGCTCTTTATATGTTTTGGTTATTAGCCTCTTGTCAGATGTATGGTATACAAAGGTCTTCTCCCATTCTGTGAGGTGTCTTGGTTTGGGTAGCAGTTTCTTTTGCTGTGCAGAAGCTTTTTAACTTGATGTAGTCACATAGGTTTATACTTGCCTTAGTCTTCTTTGTAACTGGATACATTTCATTGAAGACATTTTTTAAATTTATGCAGAAAATAGTTCTGCCAATATTTTCCTCTAAGTATCTGATAGTTTCTGGTCTAACATTCAAGTCCCTGATCCACTTGGAATTTACTTTTGTATTTGGTGAAATATAGTGGTGCAGTTTCATTCTTCTGCATGTTTGAACCAATTTTTTACAACGCCATTTATTGAAGAGACTCTGCTTTCCCCATTTAATAGTCAGGGCACCTTTGTATAAGATTAGATGTCCATAGGTGTAGGGGCTTACTTCTGTTCTCTCAGTTCTGTTCCACTGGTCAGTGTGTCTATTCATTACAGTATCAAGCACTTTTGATGACAATGGCCCTAGAATATAATTTGAGATGTGGGAGTGTGATGCCTCCAGTTCTGTTCTTTCATCTCAAAATTGTTTTGGCAATTCTAGGTCTTTTCTGGTTCCCGAGAGACATTTGTAGCATTTGTTCTGTTCTCAAAAAAGAATGTGGTTGGGATCTTGATGGGGATAGCATTGAATCTGTATATGGCTCTGTGTAGTATATTCATTTTGATGATATTAATTCTTCCAACCTATGAGCATGGAATATCTTTCCACTTCTTTGTGTCTTTTTCAATTTCCTTGATTAGTGACTCATAATTTTCAGTATACAAGAAGTGAACTTCTTTGGTTGGGTTTATTCCTAGATATTTTATTGTTTTTGTTGCTATGGTGAAAGAAATTGATTTCTGGATTTCAACTTCTTCTAACTTAGTGTTTGCATAGAGGAATGGCACTGACTTTTGAATGTTAATTTTGTAGCCTGACACCTCACAGTATTGCCTGATGATTTCCAAAAATTCTTGCTGGATTCCTTAGGATTTTGTATGTATACCATCATGTCATCTCTAAATAGGGAGAGTTTTACTTCTTCTCTTCCAATCTGTATTTTTTTAATTCCTTGCTCATGCCTGTTGCTATGACAAGAACTTCCAACACTATGTTGAATAGTACTGGTGACAGTGGGCAGCCCTCTCTAGTACCTGATCTGAGGGGAAGTGCTTTGAGTTTTTCACCATTGAGTATGATGTTGGCTGTAGGTCTGCTATATATAAACTCCACTATCCTGAGGAATTTTCCATTTATTCCCATTTTTGTAGTGTTTTGATCATAAAGGGATATTATATTTTGTCAAAGGCTTTCTCTGCATCTATTGATATGACCATGTGGTTTTTGGTCTTGCTTTTGTTGATGTGGTGGATCATGTATATTAAACCAACCTTTAATCCCTGGGATAGAATCCACTTGGTCATGATGAACAAGCCTTTTAATATACTGCTGTATCTGGTTGACTAGAATTTTGTTCAATATTTTAGCATCTATGTTCATCAGAGGTATTGGTCTGTAGTTTTCTTTTTTGGTTGTGTCCCTGTCTGCTTTTGGTATCAAACTGATGTTGGCTTCACAGAAGCTGGAAGGGAGTATTCCAGTGTCTCTAATCTTCTGGAAGACTTTTAAAAGTAGAGGTATTAGTTCTTCCTTTAAGGTTTTGTTAAATTCAACTGTAAAACCATCTGGTCAGGACTTTCATTCTTGGGAAGGTTTTTGATAACTGTTTCAATTTCATTAGCTGTGATGGCCTGTTCATGTTATCTAGTTCCTCTTTACTTACTTTTAGAAGTTCGTAGTTATCTAGGAAATTGTCCATTCCTTCCAGGTTCTCTAGCTTGGTGGCATATAGTTGTTCATAGAAGTCTTGCATGATATGTTGACTTTCTGTGGTGTCTTTTGTGATATCTCCTCTTTCACTTATGATCCAATTTATTTGGGTCTTCATTTTCTGTTTTGTGAGTCTGGCTAAAGGTTTGTCAATTTTTTTCACTCTTTCAAAGAACCAACATTTACTTTTATTGATCTTATGTTTGGTTTTCTTATTTTCAGTGTTATTTATTTCTGCTCTAACTTTAGTGATTACTGTCCTACTGGGTGCTTTAGGGTTCCTTTGCTCTCCTCCTCCTCCTCCTCCTCCTTCTTCTTCTTCTTCAAGATATGTAGTTAGGCTGTTTATTTGTGCTTTTTCTCATTTCCTAATGTGTGCTTGTATGGCTATGAACTTCCCTTTCAGTACTGCCTTAGCTGTGTCCCAAATATTTTGATAGTTTGTGTTTTCATTTTCATTGAACTCTCAGAACATTTTGATTTCTTTCTTGATTTCCTCTTTGACCCAATAGTTGTTTAGGTGTGTACTGTTGAGCTTCCACATTTTGGGACTATTACTAATTTTTTGTTGATTGTTAAGTGTTAGTTTAATTCCACTGTGGCCTGAGAAGTTGCGTGGGATGATTTCAATGCTCTTGAATTTGCTGATGCTGTCTTTGTGGCCTAACATATGGTCTATTCTTGAGAATGACCCCTGTGGACTTGAGTAAAATATGTATTCCAGTTTCTTGGGGTAAATGACTCTGATAATGTCCAATAGTTCTAGTTTATCTATCGCATCATTTAGTTTTCTCATGTCTTTTTTTGATTTTTCTGCATGGATGATCTGTTAAGTTGAGAGAGTGGGGTGTTGAAGTCCCCTACTATTACTGTGTTGCTGTTAATATATTGCTGTAGTTCTTTCAGTAGATGTTTGATGTATTTAGATGGCTTCTCATTGATTTCATAGATGTTAATAATTCTTAAGTTCTCTTGATGGACAGATCCTCTGAGCATTAAGTAGTGTTCATCCCTATCTTTTTTAATTCTTATTTTTTAAAGTCTATCCTGTCAGATATGAGAATAGTTGTTCCTGCCCCATTTTGTGGGCCATTGGCTTGTTTTCCATCCTTTCACTTTGAGTCTGTGTTTGTCTTGTAGAGTTAGGTGGGTTTCCTGTATACAATATATTGTTGGGTTGTGTTTTCTGATCCATCTTCCTACTCTGTGTTTTTAATAACTGAATTCAGGCCATTCACATTGATTGATATCAAAGACTGAAGATATTTTAATGCCATTCTTGTAGATTTTTAGAGTGTTCTGATATATAGCATATTTATGGTCCTCTGACTGTTGATAGGAGACCTTTCATAACTTCTTTCAGGGCAGGCTTGGTGATAGTTGATTCTTCAACTGTTGCTTGACTGAGAAGGTTTTTATGCCTCCATCTAGTCTGAATGACAGTCTAGCAGGATATAGTAGTCTTGGTTGAAAGCCTTTCTCATTGAGCACTTGATAGATATCTTGCCACTCTCTTCTGGGCTGTAGTGTTTGTGTGAAGTATGCTGTTAATCTTATGGGTTTTCCTCTGTAGGTGACTTTTCTCTTGCAGCCTTCAGGATCCTTTCTTTATCCTTATTCATTTCCATTCTAAATATGATGTGTCTTGGTGTCTTTAAGTCTGGGTTAATTCAGTTTGGGACTCTCTGGGCTTCTTGAACCTTTATGTCTCTTATGTTTTCTAGACTAGAGAAGAACTCAGCTATTATTTCCCAAAGAATGCTTTTTTCCCCTCCCTCTCTTTCTTCCTCTGGTAAGCCAATAATGCATATATTATTTCTTGTGAAGTCATCCCATAGGTATCTATTGTTCTTTTCAGTATCTCTTAATCTCTTTTTGAGATCTCTTACTTCTTTTTTAGTTGTCTTTAATTCGTCCTTGATCTTGTTAATTCTGTCTTTAGCCTCATTTATTCTCTCTCCCCTCTACTGTTTTGTGGAGTTCATCTATTTTGTTAGCCTGTTCCGATACTGTTTTAGCTTGTTCAGCTAGTTGTGTTCTTTACTCATATTTCAGCTTTCAGCTCTCTAATAACCTTGAGATAATTATTGTTTTTTTCCACAGTCTCATTGGTTGTTTCTGCATTTCTGATGACAATTCTTTCAAACTCTTTACTCACTCCAGTGATTATTTCCTTAACTAGTGTTTGGATGTTGACCTCATTATTTTGTGCTTCACTTTTTGGGGGACTTTTAGCAGGACTATTGTCCTGGTTCATTTCTCCAATATTTATTCTTCTTGTTTTAACCATTCTATATAGTATGTTATGAGGTCCCTCTCTCAGTACTTTTGAAAGTACTGATCACTCTTGCCTGGATTGACTTGTGTCTAAGTAAGGTAAATAAAGATTCACAGTTGTGGAAATTGACAGTTGTTTCAATATTATTTTAATCCCTGAGTTGGAGCACAGTAGCTTAAAAGCCTCTTTTGTTCTTTTCCTTCCCTGTAGGCTATGGGAGCCTGAGGCCTTTTAAATTATAAGTAGGTTTCTTAGCTTAGTCACTGACTCCTGACCAAGAGATAAATCTAGCTGGGGCAGAGATAATCCAGTGGTTATGCAGAGACTCTCACAGCCCCACCACTAGGCTATGGAGCTATAGATCTTCTCCTGAGTAGTTTCCTCCTTAGTTCTCTGTCTCCTGGTGTCAGCACAGGGCCTTCCACTGCCCCCCCCCACACACACACACACTGCTCCAGCTTCTGAGGGAAGCAGCAATGGAGACTCACAGTTACATTTGATGAGTCCCAGGGGAGTCTTCTCCCCGCTTCAGCTCTCCCTTTGTCGGTGCAACAGACCAGTGGTGGTGCCCCAACCAGTAAACTGTTGGACTGTTACCAGCTTCCCAATTTCTCCATAGGCTTCTCTTCGTCCACGAGCCACATGTGTTTGCACTCACTGGTGATTTGGTTCATTCCTGAAGTTATTCTAGACCTGTCTTGTTGCAATCCCAGGTGGTCTCCTTTCATCTTCATCTTTCAGTGAATGCACATTCTGTGTGGCATCAGGTATGTTCATTTCTTGGTGTGTTTTGTGATATGTAGTGGAACTTCCCAAGTAGACTGAAATTTGTCTACTTGGGTTACAGCATATCATTCATCCATCCATTCATCCATCCATCCACACGTCCGTCACTCTACCTATCCATCCATTTATTCACTCATCAATATAAATTTTTGACTTCAATAGTTCACAGAAGCACCTTTTAATACATGATGGGGTGCATAGCCAGCTGCATGTTAAGTCATAAATGTTTATTGATTATTTTTACTCAGATTATTTGTCTCAGTGAAGACCAAGAAAAGGAGCAGTAAACTTGGCTTTGTTGCATATTGGGTGAAGTGGATGGGGAAATTCCCAAGACGTGATGATCTCTGACAGAGATGGTGCATTGAAATGGGAGACTCTAGATCAGAGATTATTAGGCAAAGCTGACTTAAGCTCTTTGCATTGATAAGATTAGTGGAATTGTGATCCCTGAATAGTAGGCAACTCCTAGATTTAACCTTGTTTTCTGGTAATATGTGAATCAAAGTGAATTAAAATTTTACAGCATGTAAGTTATCTCTAGGGAATAATTCTGTGTAGTGTAGGGATGGTACAGAAGCTCAGTGACTCAGTCATCAAGATTGTTGTTTATAATTTACTTCCCACTGCAACTCTCTGTTCACTGAGATGTATGGGAAGGGAATCTTTGATATTAACCAGGCTTAGGGGCCGTGGCTGTATGATTGATGTTAGAACAATTTTGTATTTGGTCGTCATCAGGAAATACATAGGACTATTCAAATAATAGCTTCCTCCCACTTTCAACTGATCTGTAAAATGCAAATAGCACCAGAGTTCATGATGTAAGATGGTAATTTTGAGTACAATAATATGCAGGATGTGAAACAATGGTGGTTAGGAAAGCCATTTCTGAGTCAGATTTCTCATCTTTGAAGTCAGGCAATAATTCACACCAAATTCAGAAAAAAATAAATAAGTAAAGGAAGTCAATTGGAATGATAAATTAACCTGTGATTTCAATAAGTCACTGTGTGTGGTGAACCTGTCAGCTCAGTGTGAGCAAATGTCAGCACCATGACCCTTTTTGATATACTCTCAACATTTCTGGATCCATTTACATTTTCAGTACTATGTTAGATTTAGAACTTTTCGTGATCATTTCAGAATATCACCATCACGATTTGGCTTCTTAAAAATATCATTTTTACCGATTTAAAAAATCTGCTTCATTGTGCAGTATCTTACAGATGCAATAGGAGAAATGTTGATTGTACAATGTTCACTGAGGTTAACTTGGTTTTTCGTCCCTTAATGGAAAGCTGTACATTATACCTCAAACAATAAATGCATGTTTATTGACAATGTCCAATCTGAAGATCACTTTAGCGGGACTTCACTGTTGAAATAATATCTTAGGGGGTCAGGCAGTGGTGCACCCAGTTAAATGCACATATTTTTCTTTGCAAGGATCTGGGTTCCAGCCCTACTCCCCCACCTGGAGGGGGAAACTCCAGAAGTGGTAAAGCAGGTTTCAAGTCTCTCTCTACCATTCCCTCCCTATTTCCCCTCCTCTCTCAATTTCCCTCTGTCCTACCCAATAAATAGAAAGAAAAAAAAATGGCCTTGGGTAGTGGTAGATCACTGAGCCTCACTGATGACTCTAGTGGCAAAAAAGAAAAAAGAAGAAAAAAAAATTTTATACCTTACTGCAAATATGTGTCTAGCAACATTTATCTTGTTTTTTATAAACAATAATGCTATTTTATATTTAAATTTATATAATTTAATAGGTGTATGTAATATTCTAAATATGCTAAGACTTTTCGTACCTAATACAAATAATAATAAAGGTAAAACATTCAACAATCCCTGGCTACAAACCAATAGAAACAACTAAACTTATCTCATTGCTTAGAGAACAAGTCCTTAATCTAGGGACTTTGAGACTTAGAAAATTGAACTATTTTGATCATAACTCTTAACTTTGTTCTACTTAGAATTACTGTTACAAGTTGATATTATAGAGAAATGGCTCTGTGTCTGATGTACAATACATAGGGAAACAAAAACTTTTGAGACAGAAAGAGGAAAAGTAAGAGTCTTGGGAAAAGTGAATTTCAACATCCTCTAAAAAGAAAGAAAGAAAGAAAGAAAGAAAGAAAGAAAGAAAGAAAGAAAGAAAATGCCTTATGTTCACCAGCTATCCCAGTCTTGATCATGTGATCATATTAGTCCAATGAAAGCTGTAAAACTCAGTTATTGTCAGATTTTCAGTAATATGGCATCCTTCTCCATTCATATTCTTCATGAAAGATATACCATTCATGGTGAATTTTGTTCTCCTAAGTGTGAGATTTGTGCTTATGCATATTGTGCTTGGAGGAACCAAAAATCAACCTCACTGTCTTTATTATTAACTATTAAATAATAATAATCAATAAGATTGTAGGACAAGAGGCGTACAATTCCCAATGCCAGAGTTCCACATCACATTCCCTCCATTGGAAGCTTTCTTATTCTTTACACTTCTTGGAGCATGGGCCCAGGATCATTATGGGCCGCAGAAGGTGGAAGGTCTGGCTTCTGTAATTGCTTCTCTGCTGGACATGGGCATTAGCTGGTCGATTCATACTCCCAGCAGGGCTCTGGGGAGGGGAGGTTCCAGGACACATTGGTGAGGTCATCTGCCCAAGAAAGTCAGGTTGGCATCATAGTAGCATCTGCAAACTTTGTGGCTGAAAAAACATTAAGATAGAGAGCAGAACGAATTGTTTAATAATTAGGAGCCTAAAAGTGAGAATCTAGCATATGAGATTTGAAGTCTGCATTCTGGAGAAAGCTAGTAGGTCTATTTTAGGTATATTCCAAGGATCCCATGACTTTACTAAATTTTGTCTTCAGCCTGACAGCTAACATGCAGGTGGGCTAAAGGTATTGTCTGGGAAGATGGTGTCAGAGTTGTAAAAAGGACTAGAAAGCTGGATGGGGCAGAGAGAAGCTCAAAAATATGGGAAAAGTATATAAATACAGCTAACTGTAAACCTCATCGATCTGATCTGGGGTCCTATCTTGCTTGTAAGAGGATACCACTCCCAAAGGTTGATAGTCTTGACTTGCTCAATCACCAATGATAGGTGATTGGCAGACAGTCTTTTTCTTTCTTTCTTTGAAATTGGAACACATTAGATATATGTTAGCCTGTAATGATTCAAAATGTACAAGAAGTGCATACGGAAGATTAAACCATGTCCATCACACAATATAGCATCCAAATGTAGTATGCAGAGCCACTTAGGAAAGTGTAATGGAAATGCAGTGTGGTATGATAGGGGATTAGTACACCTTAGAACATTATGTTATAATAATTTCTTTATTTTTAACTGGGGGAAAAATTGAAGCAACTGACTAACCACAAATTGAAGACGTTAGCCCCTATTATGATCTTACAGGTATTTGGGTCAAAGGGTCCATTGTGGTTGGGGTCTCTCTGAGGAGGTTTTTCTATTCATTTTTAATATTACTCATTTATTATTGGGTAGAGACAGCAAATTTGAGGTGGGGAGGAATAGAGAGACCTTTGCAGTTCTGCTTCACCACTCCTGAAGCTTTCCCCTTGCAGATGGGGGACCAGGGCTTTGAACCTAAAACCTTGCACACTTTAAAGTGTTCACTTAACCAGGTATCTAGCCTGGTTGTCTGACGGCTATCTATCTGATGGTGGCCTTGGTTAGAAAGGTAGCAGTTATGTTGTGTGCATGAAAAGACATGAGAGGAGAAATCCCAAGATAATTTCAGCTTCTATGCTGTCTTTACCCTCCTCAGACTGCTGAGCCAACATCAATACCGACCTGTTTCAAAGTTTTATTTAAGAGGGATAAAGTCCACTAGTCAGCAGACTTTTATTAGGTAGTTAAATTTTTAGTCTTAGCAGATCATAATGTGTCTGTTGAATTCTTCACCTTTACCCTTTAAGTACATTAAACAGCCAGACAGCGTGAGAAAGTAGAAATGGCTGTGTTCTGCTAAATTTTCTTTATGCAAATATCTGAAATAGACCATCAAGATAGCTCAGCTGGGGGTGTACGTGATTCGCCGTGCAAAAAAACCCACACTCAAGCCTGACCTACACCTCTGCGTCAGATGCACTTCAGAGTTGTGGTGTCTTCTCTTTTGCTCATTCTATCTGAAAAAAAAAAAAAATCCCAAAGTGGTGAAGCCCTGAAAACACAGGGACACACAGATACACACAGGCTTTCTCTCTAGTGAGAAAACAAATATGTCACCACAAACCCTAATTTGACCTACTTCAGGTTTTAATCACTGACAACTAGCTTTTTTGCTACTTGACGCTGTTTTAATATGTTTGCAACATATCTAATGTGTAAATACAAACATCTGTGTAAGTATGTATATAATATATACGTATGTATGTATATCCTTTATTTATTTATTTTTATTTTATTTTATTTATTTTCCCTTTTGTTGCCCTTGTTGTTTTTCATTATTGTTATAGTTATATTTGTTGTTATTGATGTCGATGTTGTTACATAGGACAGAGTTAAATGGAGAGAGGACGGGAAGACAGAGATGGGGAGAGAAAGACAGACAACTGCAGACTTGCTTCACCACCTGTGAAGTGACTCCCCTGAGGGTGGGGAGCCGGGGCCTCGATCCTGTTTGAGCCCCCTTACTCTGGTCCTTGTGCTTTGCACCATGTGTGCTTAATCTGCTGCGCTACCACCAGACTACCTATATCCTATATTATTTTTTTTATTTTATTTTCTCTTATTTTTTTATTTAAGAAAGGATTAATTAACAAAACCATAGGGTAGGAGGGGTACAATTCCACACAATTCCCACCACCCAATCTCCATTTCCCACCTCCTCCCCTGATAGCTTTCCCATTCTCTATCCCTCTGGGAGCATGGACCCAGGGTCATTGTGGGTTGCAGAAGGTAGAAGGTCTGGCTTCTGTAATTGCTTCCCCGCTGAACATGGGCATTGACTGGTCGGTCCATACTCCCAGTCTGCCTCTCTCTTTCCCTAGTAGGGTGGGTCTCTGGGGAAGCAGAGATCCAGGACCCATTGGTGGGGTCTTCAGTCTAGGGAAGCCTGGCCGGCATCCTGATGACATCTGGAACCTGGTGACTGAAAAGGGAGTTAACATATGAAGCCAAATAAATTGTTGAGCAATCATGGACCCAAAGCTTGGAATAGAGGAGAGGAAGTGTTAGGGGGGTACTCACTGCAAACTCTAGTGCACTTCTGCTTTCAGGCATATATTTGGCAGTACTTTATGGATATGTGTGAACATAAGCTCTCTCTCACAGAAACTGGTGTATATCTAGGTTTGGGGACTTTGTTAGAAAGTGAACCACCTGAGATGAAATTAGAGTATACTATGAAAGGAAAGGTCTCACCCGAGTAATGAAGCAGAAGGGTTGTCATTCCACACGTGAAGTCTCTGGACACAGTCTGAAGTGAAGCATGTTGAGGTGGCAATCGTTGTGTTGGTTAGGTTGTGATCGGCAGATGCAATATTATTTGGTATGGATTGGGAGAGGCATACGGGAAAGTGGTCCCTATCCAGTGGTTCCAGGACTGGGAGAAGTAGAGACTCCATAGTGGAGATGTGAGGTTCCTGCTGTCTTAGGGTTCAAAAAGACAATTGATAGTTAGTGTTATCATCACATTATTTGGTAATTGGGATAACTTTGAAAAGTCCTTTTGTTAGGGTTTGCTGTAGAGTACCCAGTATCTTGTATATAGCTGTGCTATTGGTTGCTTCTGATCTACTTGGTCTAGGCTTTTGAGACAGTCTGCATATCAATTACACAGCCTATATATTGAAAAGATTCAGTCTGTGTTTTGAAAAACTTCAAGACATACAATTAATTTTCCCCCTCTCGTATTAATTAACTAGTGATTTATATGACTACATTCTACTAGGAGTGTACATAAACACCATTCCCACCACCAAAGGACTGTGACCCATCCCTCCCACCCATTCCCACCCCCCCACTGTCCTAGGAAGCTGCATGTCTATTCCTCACCACAGGGTTTTTACTTTGGTGTCCTACTTACAATTTGGTCAGGTCCTGCTTTTAGTTTCCCTTTCAGATCTTCTTACTCAACTTCTGTTGATGAGAGGGATCATCCCATACTCATCTTTATCTTTCTGACTTAGCTCACTTAACATAATTCCTTCTAGCTCTGTCCAAGATGGGTCAGAGAAGGTGGGTTCATTGTTCTTGATAGCTGCATAGTATTCCATTGTGTATATATTCCACAGCTTTCTCAGCCACTCATCTGTTTTTGGGCACCTGGGTTGCTTCCAGGTTTTAGCTATTATGAATTGTGCTGCTATGAACATAGGAGTACACACCTCTTTTTGGTTGGGTGTTATGGAGTCCTTGGGGTATAAGCCCAGGAGAGGAATTACTGGATCATATAGAAGGTCCATGTCTAGCCTTCTGAGAGTTTTCCAGACTCTCTCCATAGAGGCTGTACCAATTTACATTCCCAACAGCAATGTAAAAGGGTTCCTCTGTCCCCACAACCTCTCCAGCATTTGTTGCTGCTGTCCTTTTGGATGTATGCCATTCTTACAGGAGTGAGGTGGTATCTTAGTGTTGTCTTACTTTGCATTTCTCTGACAATCAGTGACCTAGAGCAGTTTTTCATATGTTTGTTAGCCTTTTGGATCTCCTCTGAGGTGAATGTTTTGTTCATATACTCTGCCCATTTTTGGATGGGGTCATTTGCTTTTATGGTGCTAAGTTTGCTGAGCTCTTTATATATTTTGGTGATTAGTTTCTTGTCTGATGTATGGCATGTGAAGATCTTCTCCCATTCTGTGAGGGGTCTCTCTGTTTGTTTAATAGTTTCTTTGGATGTGCAGAAGCTTTTCAATTTGATGTTGTCCCATTGGTTTGTTTCTGCTTTAGTCTTCCTTGCAATTGGGTTTGATTCATCAAAGATGTCCTTGAGGTGTAGGTGGGAAAATGTTTTACCAATGTTTTCCTCTAAGTATTTGATTGTTTCTGGTCTGACATCTAGGTCTTTGATCCATTTGGAGTTGATTTTTGTTTCTGGTGAGACAAAGTGGTTCAATTTCATTCTTCTACATGTTGCAACCCAGTTTTCCCAGCACCATTTATTGAAGAGAGCCTTCTTTTTCCATTTAATACTTTTGGCCCCCTTATCAAAGATTAGATGTCCATAGGTGTGGGGATTTTTTTCTGGGATTTCAATTCTGTTCCACTGGTCTGTGTGCCTATTTTGTTCCAGTACCATGCTGTTTTGATGATGGTGGCTTTATAATATAGTTTAAGGTCTGGGAGTGTGATGCCTACATTTCTGTTTCTTTTCCTTAAGATGGTCTTGGCAATTCTAGGTGTCTTCAGGTTCTAGATAAATGATTGTAGTGTTTGTTCTATTCTCTTAAAGAAGCTTGGTAGAACTTTGATGGGTATTGCATTAAATTTGTTTATGGCTCTGGGGAGAATATTCTTTTTGATGATATTTATTCTTCCAATCCATGAGCATGGGATATATTTCCATTTCTTGGTATCAGTTTCTATTTCCTTGAGTAGTGACTCATAGTTTTCAGTATATAAGTCTTTCACTTCTTTGGTGAACTTTATTCCTAGGTATTTGATTGATTTTGCTGCAACAGTGAGTGGGAGTGATTTCTGGATGTCTTCTTCTTCAGATTTAGTGTTTGCATAAAGAAATGCCACTGATTTTTGTACATTGATTTTGTAGCCTGATACCTTACTATATTGCCTAATAACTTCCAGTAGTTTTCTGCTGGATTCTTTAGGTTTTTCTATGTATACTATCATATCATCTGCAAATAGTGAGAGCTTGACTTCTTCCCTTCCAATCTGTATTCCATTGATTTCTTTCTCTTGCCTGATTGCTATGGCAAGAACTTCCAATACTATGTTGAAGAGTAACGGTGAAAGTGGACAGCCCTGTCTAGTCCCTGATCTGAGGCGGAATGCTTTCAGCTTCTGTCCATTAAGTATGATGTTGGCTGTAGGTTTGCTATATATAGACTCCACTATCTTGAGGAATTTCCCATCTATTCCCATTTTTTGTAGAGTTTTGAGCATGAATGGGTGTTGGATTTTGTCAAAGGCTTTCTCTGCATCTATTGAAATAATCATGTGGTTTTTGGCTTTGCTTTTATTGATGTGGTGAATGTCATTGATTGACTTACGGATGTTGAACCAGCCTTGCATTCCTGGGATGAATCCCACTTGGTCATGATGAATAATCTTTTTGATATGTTGCTGTATCCGGTTGGCAAAGATCTTGTTTAATATTTTGGCATCTATGTTCATCAGAGATATTGGTCTGTAGTTTTCCTTTTTTGTTCTGTCCCTATCAGCTTTTTGTATCAGAGTGATGTTGGCTTCATAGAAGGTGGAAGGGAGTATTCCTGTTTCTTCAATCTTATGGAAAAGCTTCAGAAGTATGGGTACTCACTGTTTCCTGAAAGTTTTGTAGAATTCGTTTGTGAAGCCATCTGGTCCAGGACTTTTGTTGTTGGGGAGGTTCTTAATAACGGTTTCAATTTCTTTGTCTGTGATTGGTGCATTTAGATTTTTTAGTTCTTCTTGGTTCAGTTTTGGAAGGGCATATGCTTCTAGGAACTGTTTCATTTCTTCCAGATTCTCTAGATTGGTGGCGTATAGTTCTTTATAGAAGTTTTGCAGGATTCTCTGGATTTCTGTGGTGTCAGTTGTGATATCTCCTCCATTGTTTACAATTCTATTAATTTGAGTCTTCTCTCTTTTTTGTTTGGTAAGTCTGGCTAGGGGGTTGTCAATTTTGTTTAATCTTTCAAAGAACCAACATTTGGCTTCATTGATCTTTTGTATGGTTCTTTTATTTTCGATGTTGTTTATTTCTGCTCTAACTTTAGTGATTTCTGTCCTTCTGGATGCTTTAGGGTTCCTTTGTTCCTCTTCCTCTAAGTCCTTGAGGTGTGCAGTAAGGTCGTTCATTTGAGCTTCTTCTTGGTGTTTAATATGTGATTGTATGGCTATAAGATTCCCTCTCAGTACTACTTTAGTTGTTTCCCAAATATTTTGATAGGTTGTGTCTTCATTTTCATTTGTTTCCAGGAACATTTGAATTTCCTGCTTGAGTGAATCTCTGACCCATTGGTTCTTAAGGAGTATGTTGTTTAGTTTCCAAATTCTGTGACTTTTAATAATTGTCAGTTTGTTGTTAAATGTTAGTTTTACTCCACTGTAGTCTGAGAAGATACTTGGGATGATTTCAATGTTCTTGAATTTATTGATGTTGTCTTTGTGACCTAACATGTGGTCTATCCTTGAGTATGTGTTATGCGGATTTGAAAAGAAGGTGTATTCCAGTTTTTTGGGGTGAAGGACTCTGAAAATGTCCAAGAGGTCTAGTCTGTCCATCTCTTCATTCAATTCTCTTGTATCTTTGTTGGTTCTCTGCTTTGTTGATCTGTCTAAGTGTGAGAGTGGGGTATTGAAGTCTCCCACTATTATTTTATTACTATTGATGTATTTTTGAAATTCTTTCAGTAAGTGCTTGACGTATTTGGATGGTCCCTCATTGGGTGCATAGATGTTAATGATTGTTAAGTCTTCTTGGCTGATTGATCCTCTAATCATTATGTAATGTCCTTGCCTATCTTTTATTACTTTATTTAATTTAAAATTTATCGTGTCTGAGATGAGAATGGCTGTTCCTGCCCTTTTTTGTGGTCCATTAGCCTTTATGATGGTTTTCCATCCTTTCACTTTAAATCTGTGTTTATCTTGTTGTGACAGATGGGATTCTTGCAAGCAGCATATGGTTGGATTATGTTTTCTGATCCATCCCCCAACTCTGTGCCTTTTGATGGGTGAGTTTAAGCCATTGACATTTATTGATATTATGGATTTAATGTATTGTAGTGCCATTGTTCAAAAAAAATTTTTTTGTTTGCTCTGATATATTGCCAGTATTATAGTGATGTTCTTGTTTATAAGAGGTCTTTTAGAACCTCTTTCAGGGCCGGTTTGGTGATCGTTGCCTCCTTTAACTGTTGTTTGTCTAAGGTTTTGATCCCTCCATCTAGTGTGAATGAATGTCTGGCAGGATATATTATACTTGGTTGAAACCCTTTTTCATTCAGGGCTTGATAGATATCTTGCCATTCTCTTCTAGCTTTTAGAGTTTGAGTGTCGAAATCTGCAGATAATCTTATGGGTTTTCCCCTGTATGTGACTTTTTGTTTCTCTCTTGCAGCCTTTAGGATCCTTTCTTTATCCTTACTTCTTCTCTTTGTGACTATGATGTGTCTTGGTGTCTTCAGGTCTGGGTTGATTCTGTTTGGTACTCTCTGGGCCTCTTGAATCTTGATATCCTTTCTGTTATTCAGGTCTGGGAAGTTTTCTTGTATTATTTCCTGTAGAATGTTTGCTTCCCCTTCCTCTCTTTCTTCCTCTGGCAGGCCAATTACACAAATGTTACTTCTTTTGAGATCATCCCATATGTCTCTGTTGTTATTCTCAATGTCTCTCAATCTCTTTTTAAGCTCTTTCACCTCTTTCTTAGTTTTCTCTAACTCATCCTCTGTCTGACTAATTCTGTTTTCTGCTTCTGTTAGTCTGCTTTCCCTTGCCTCAGCTTCTTTCTTCATTACAGCTATTTCAGCTTTCAGTTCTCTAATTGCCTCAAGATAATCAGTATTTTCCTTGGGGGTCTCAACTGTTGTTTCCCTAATACTGCCATTCCTTTCCTCCAATGTTGTTTTCATTTCTGTGATTAATAAGTTTATTATTGCTTGAATACTTTTCTTATCTATGGTTACTTCTGGCTGATTTGTAGTTTCTTCTGGGCTCTTGTCTTCATTCATTGGAGTAGCAGTTTTAATTGTTTTTGATCTACCCATTTTTTTGATTTATGTTTTTCTTTTTTTATGCTCTGTTGTTCCTCAGTTGTTGTGTCTTGAGCACAAGCAACACTGTACTAAATGCCCTTATGACAATTACACTCACCAACCTCAGGAATTACAGTAGCAACTGAAGCAAGTATTTAAGCAGTTTAATCACTACCAGTTAGCCAAACAATTTCTCCAGTCTATGAAAAAATAGTAACCAAATCCCAGTGAAGAAGAAAGAGAAAAGAAAGAAGGGATAGCAAGAATAGACATTTATGCAAATCTATTATCCACTGTATATTGTAGGTGTAACAAGAGGGGAAAGGGGACTAGAGCAGAGATACACACATAGAGAGTCCACTCTGAGTCAGATTTCTTCCCCAAAATAATTCACAAATTCAGAAAGGCAAAGAAGAAGGAAGGAAGGAGTGTATGAGAAGATTAAAAAAAAAAAAGAAAAAAAAAGAAAAAAGAGACAAGTGAGAGAAAAGGGAAAAGATAAGAAAAAGAGCTGTAATTAAAGAGCAGTGAAAAGACAAAAAAACCCTCAGGACTAGACAAGGATAGCTGAAATAGACAGTTATGCAAATCTACTATCCACTGTATATTCTAGGGGTGGCTAAAGGAGGAAGGGAAGTTGAGCAGAGACACTCGCAGTGAGAGTCCACACTGAGTCAGAATTCTTCCCCAAAATAATTCCCAAATGTGTATCAGTGAATTCAAAAAAGCACACTGTTTGGTGGTGCGGGGGCTGGGGCCTGTGGCTTTGGAAACTGTAGGATTAAGGAAGAAAGGATGACAAGAATGAGAAAAAGAAAGAAAAGAGAGAAAAAAGAAAAAGATAAGAAAAAGAACAGTCATAAAAGAGCGGTGAAAGGAAAGATTTTTTAAATTTATTTTTAATAATTTAATTAGCTATGCAGGGTAAGGTGGGGGGGTTGGCTACTTAGAAAGAAAAAAATGGCCAGAGGTTTTAGAAGGGTATAGACTTAGAATGAATGATACTCCCTGGTGGGACAGGAATTTGGTAAAGAAAGAAAGAGGCTCCACTGGGGAGCCTGCTAGGAGCTGGTCCCCAGGGACTGGTTATGGGTGGGTGGGGAGGGGGAGGAGGTGTGCTTTATAATTGAACGGAAAAAAAAAATTTTCCCCCTTTTTTTCTACTCTATTTCTTAACCCAAATTAAGTTATAGTCACCTCCTTGGTGTTACCGCTAGGACCCCTTATTGACTGGCCTACTAAAGGCAGAAAATCCTACCTTTTCCAGAAGATGTGGTCAGAGCTCAAGCCACTAGCAACTTCTCAGTCCGCCATCTTCCGGGAACCCCTGCTATATCCTATATTCTTATAAATCAGAAAGAATGCCAGGGAGAGAGGGAGAGGGAGAGGGAGAGGGAGAGGGAGAGGGAGAGGGAGAGGGAGAGGGAGAGGGAGAGGGAGAGGGAGAGGGAGAGGGAGAGGGAGAGGGAGAGGGAGAGGGAGAGGGAGAGGCCTGGCCAGAGCATCACTCACTTGTGGCATATATGGTGCTGGTGATTGAGCCTGGGGCCTCAGTAATGTTTATCTAAACATTAGCTAAAGGTGATTGGCAACTAGCTCATGGACCATAACTAGAGTTGGTCCCCTATGCTTAGGTAAGTAAACCTGGTCTCTCTCAATGTTTCTGTGTTTTCTGGAATTGATATTTATTAATGATCCTACTGGTGCTCCATTTCCAATCCCTGCCCTTTACTAAAGGAGCCTAATGGCACCTATTAGTTATGTCAAGAAGCATCACACTCCAGTCACAGCCAGTTAAGCTGAAGACCAATTCCCAGCATTGGTGAGCTGTACCAAGCAAGCTGGTGTCACTGCATGACCCTCTGGGCTTTCACAGGTTGTTCTTTGCTTTGAGTCCTGGGTTGTTCTCCTTCTTCCACATTCTTCTCTTTCTCATCCTCCTCCTCCATTTGCTTTCCTTCTTCACTCACTCTTAGCTGCCTTCCTTCCTTCCACACTTCCTTCCTTTTTTCCTTCTTCTTTCCTTTCTTTTCCTTGTATGCTAGAACTCAGCTGCAAAGTTGAATAGGTGATAGCACCAGTTTCTACATTTGATCTACTTTACTCTCATGGTTTATCTCATTCCTCTCTTCAGTGTGTAATCATTATAATGTAGGGTATCATTGATGAGAAACTTTCTGTGATCTTTTAAGTTTATGTACTGTTGGTTTCTTGGACATGCACTGCATTCATACATAATTCCCCTCTCAGTGCTCTCATATTAGAACTGATTGTGTTTATTATTCTTACAGATGCTCCATTAAGGCTCTGAAAACTATTTTCATTCCTAGCTGCCCATTTACCAAGGACTGTTAACTTATATGTGGCATGTAGATTGCATTGATTGTTTTTTTTTTTTTTTTACCTTTGCATTTTCCTTGTGGTAGGCTAGATGACTAACCATTTCTCTTCAGCTCACACAAAGCTGTAATTAGTGTGTTTGTCACTGTGTCTTCTTGACTTAATGGGAGAAGTTTTCTAGAACATGTAAACAGAAAGAGATGATTGCAGTAAGGATATGTGAATATTTGATTTAAATGTGTATCAGCAGTTGACTCGCAGGATGCCCACTTTTTTCTAATCCTCTTCTGGGAGCCTGAAGGGGCTGTATTCATACATTCTCATTGATACGTTCATATATATATTTTTTAACTTTGCCAGTTCTGAAGGGCATAAAGTTAAATTCCACCCAAATTGGAGACAGAGAAATTCCTTTTATTTATGCTTGTTGTAGGGAGTTATTCTTCAAGGAATTCCTCTTCATTTTATTGTTTTCCTAATGGAGTTATTGTAGTTTTCGCTTTGTAAACTGTCTATTCTAAATGCATGTCTTCTTCAAGGGGCTTAATGGTTCATAGTGTAGTCATTGCCCCATGGGAACGATCTCTCATCTCACTGTGATAGGTCTCTGCAAAACACTCTAGGCTGCAACTTAGTTCTTTTCCCACCATTATGCACCAGTATTGAATAGCCTGTGGGCTCCCTGGGTGCCAGGGAGCAGAGTTTCATCTGTGTCTCAGTGTTGAGAAATAACCTTCATCACACCATCAGTAGTGAGAGAAAACGAGGTTCTGCCGAGTGTCTCCACATGACATCATGAGGTTCTGGCCAAATGCCTCTTTCTCATGTGTCTCCTAATCTTACACCCGTGTCTGTATCCTAAATCTCTCGCAACGGCTCACTGTCCCTTTGTAGATTGGGTACATGTGCATACAGCTAGGTCAGGTATAAACATTTTCTACACAAATATCTTAAGGGCATGCATCACTGAATGATCTCTCTCATAGTAATTCTAGTAATCTGCAATTCTAGTAATCTCCAATTCTAGTAATGTTCAATTCTAGTAATCTCCAATTCTAGTATCTCCAATTCTAGTAATGTTCAATTCTAGTAATCTCCAATTCTAGTATCTCCAATTCTAGTAATGTTCAATTCTAGTAATCTCCAATTCTAGTATTTCTAATTCTAGTAATGTTCAATTCTAGTAATCTCCAATTCTAGTATCTCCAATTCTAGTAATGTTCAATTCTAGTAATCTCCAATTCTAGTATCTCCAATTCTAGTATCTCCAATTCTAGTAATGTTCAATTCTGGTAATCTCCAATTCTAGTATTTCTAACTCTAGTAATGTTCAATTCTAGTAATCTCCCAATTCTAGCGTTGTTCAATTCTAGTAATGTCCAATTCTAGTATCTCCAATTCTAGTAATCATAGAAGATTCTGTGTTTACTCTCTAAATCCTGACCTTAAGCACAGGGATGTGGACATAATGCAGGGCTATCAGACAAGGCAGGCTTTCTGTTATCCTTGATGTTACCACTGTCTGTGTTTCCTCTAATATAGCCAGTGCATTCCAGGGAATTGAGGACAGAACTACAGAGATGACAAAGAATTTCTGACATGTCTGGTAATTAATAAAAATAGTTCACTAGAGAAATAACAGGCTTTATTATTCCTGAGTCTGTCATGAAATTGGGGGTTCTCCAACATACCAGCATTCCAGGGTCCTTTCCATCCTTCCCTTCTTTCCCCCAAGGTACTTTGCTTGAATGCAACACACCACACCATTCTGTGTTCTAAAGTTTTACTTTATGTTTTACCCTTCTGTCCTTGTTTCTTTTAAAAATATTTTCTTATTTGATAAAGACAGAAAAAAAATGAACTGGAAAGAAGGAGATAGAGAAGGAGGAGGAGGAAGAAAAAGAGGAGGAGGGAGGAGGAGGGAGGAGGAGGGAGGAGGAGAAGGAAGAGACAGAGGAGAGAGAAGAGAGAATCTAGGAGCCAGGTGGTGGCGCACCTGATTAAGAGCACACACTACAACGAGCAAGGACCCAGGTTCAAGCCTTTGGCCCCCACCTGCAGGGGGGAAAGCTTCACATGTGATAAAGCTGGGCTGCAGGTGTCTCTCTCTCCTTCTCTATCCACCCCCTACCCGCTCAATTTCTCTCTGTCCTATTGGATTAAAGTTTAAAAAATAAATTAAATGAGGAGAGAGCCTGCAATGCTACTTCACAGCTTTTGAATCATTCTCTCTGCATGTGGACGCAGAGCCTTGAACCTGGATTCTAGTACATTGTAACCTGTAAGCTTAACCAGGTGTGCCATCACCCAGCCCGTGACACAATTTTTTAACATTCAGTTAATTAATTTTAATTGCCACTAGGGTTATTGCTGGGGCTTGCTGCTGATACTACACATCCACCACTCCCACTGGCCATTTTTTTTCTTACATTTTTTTTACCCTTTCTTTCTATTTTATTTGATAAGACAGAAACTGAAGATAGAGAAAGAAAGGTAATCTGTAGGTCTGTTTCACACCCTGGTGAAGCATCACCCCTGAGGGTGGGGAGTGGGGACTAAAACCCAGGTCCTTTATTTATTATTGGATAGAGACAGAGAAATTGAGAGGAGAGGTAGAGATAGAGAGGAAAGAGACAGAGAGAAACCCACAGCCTTGCTTCACCACTTGTGAAGCTTTCTCCCTACAGGTGGGAGTCTGGGGCTTCAAACTGGGTCCCTGGGCACTGTAATGTGTGCATTCAACCAAGTGCACCACTGCTTGGCCCCATGGTTCCTTTGGCTGTGCACAAGCTTTTTAGTTTCATGTTGTCCTACTGAGCTGTTTTTGTTTTCCTGCAGTTGGACTTGAGTCATCAATTGGGTGTTTAAAGCTGTTGTCTGAGAGATCAGCCAAAGTTTTTCTCTAATTATTGGATGGCTTCTGATTTACCACTCAAATCTTTGATTCATTGGGGATTTACTTTTGTGTCTGGTGGAGCGTGCGTGTGCAGCTGTATTCTTTTATATGTATCTCTTTTTTTTTTCTTTTTTTTTAATATTTATTTATTCCCTTTTGTTGCCCTTGTTGTTTTATTGTTGTAGTTATTACTGTTGTCGTTGTTGGATAGGACAGAGAGAAATGGAGAGAGAAGGGGAAGACAGAGAGGAGGAGAGAAAGATAGACACCTGCAGACCTGCTTCACCGCCTGTGAAGTGACTCCTCTGCAGGTGGGGAGCCGGGGTTCGAACCGGGATCCTTATGCCGGTCCTTGTGCTTTGTGCCACCTGTGCTTAACCTGCTGCGCTACAGCCCAACTCCCATGTATCTAAATTTAATTGTAGACACTGAAAACAACTTCTTTCTTTCTCTTTTTCTTTCTTTTTTTTGTTTTCACCAGGGCCTTTGCTGACACCACAAATCCACCACTTTAGGCAGCCATTTTTCTCATTTTTATTAGATAGGACAGAGAGAAATTGAAAGAGGATGGGGAGAGTGAGAGAGAGAGAGAGAGAGAGAGAGATCAACACCTACAGACCCACTTCACTACTTGTGAAGTGTCCCCACTGCAGATGGGGAATGGGGTCTCGAGCCCATGTCCTTGAACTTGGTAATATGAGCTCTCACCGGGGTGCACCACTACCCAGGCCTCCAAACTTCTCACCTCTATCATCTGTCCACTATTTTTATGAGTTCTGAATTAAATGCAGCAACCCTCAGTTGGGATATGCTTAATTATGCCATGATCTGGGCTCCAGCATATTTTTTGAAACATAGTTTTCTACCTGATACATCTAAGAATGTCCTATATTTTATTCATTCAGCATTATAATTTCGCCATGTTAAATATAGACTTATTTCTAATTTTTGCCTTTCATTTATCATGTCCAGATTGATGGATGGAATTGTGCATTCTCTTTCTTAACACTCATGGAGTCATTTTTCACAAGCCCATGTATTAAGCTCTTCTTTGACTTATGGTGGTGGTATATGTCTCTATCATTCCTTTGCTTTCTCTATTATCTACTATTTATTTGTTGCAAACCACAGACAGGTCGTTTGTCTTCAGTTACCTTGACATCACACTGTGCTGTGACATCTGATGAGATAAATGGTTCTTAAACACAGCTGAGCCTGCTTTTCCAGATTCTTCCCGGAGCAAGTGATCTCAGACCACAGGGTGGCCACCATTCACACAACTGTACTTGGATCGAAGTTCTGCAGCAAATTCTATGCACACTTGTTTGATTTTATTGCTCTTGTGAAACTACTGGATTTTTTTTTGTTTGATTATTTGTTGTTGTTTTATTTTATTTTATTTTATTTTATTTTATTTGCCTCCAGAGTTATCGCTGGGGCTCGGTGCCTGCACTACAAATCCACTGCTCCTGGAGGCCATTTTTGTTTCCTTTTGTTGCCCTTGTTATGACTATTGTTGTTATTGCTGTCATTGTTGTTCGATAGGACAGAGAGAAATCAAGAGAGGAGGGGAGGAGAAAGATAGACACCTGAAGACCTGCTTCACCTCCATAAAGTGACCCCCTTGCAGGTGGGGAGCCGGGAGCTCAAGGGGGATCCTTGAGCTGGTCCTTGTGCTTCGCGCCAGGTGTGCTTATTAACCTGCTGCACTACCTCCCGACTCCCAAGTCGAGTTATTATTAACTGTTCCTAGGTTATAAGTAAGTCAATAACATTTTGATTAACTATTACCTGTTATCAAAGCATGAATTTCAGAGCAATAACTTTTATGTACACTGACAGAGATCCAGTCTGAGAAACAAGATGGTCTTGACTCTGGTCATCACTTTAACTAGCTTTATGATCATTACCCTAAGGGGAAAAGGTTTTATTTGCTGAAGGAGGGTTTGCAGTTATTGTAAGTTGGGATGTTTTTTTCAACAAGTAACTGAACCCCCGCCTCTAGTTTTTGAAGGTCACTATCCCATATGACTCTGTTCTAGAAAAAGGAAGTTGATTTCAGAGTTAAGTTCAGACTCTGGAAGCTACAGTTGCTACTTCAGGTAACAGGGAGAGAGAGCGCAGGATAATCAGTTCTCTGGTGTTATGACATTTAAAGACCAGTAAGTCGTATTCACGTATATAGGTGTAAAGCTATGGTCCCCAAATTTTACAATATTTCAACCAAGATTAAGCTAACATCAAAAGGCAAATATTGAATTTGAATTATGATTATGAAATTATGGAGCTCGAGCATTGGGAGATTAAGATGAACTCACTGTAATAATAAAAATGCATTAGAGTTCCTTTTTTATATTACTGGGAAATCAATATTCTATGTCCCAATAAAGAAAAATTTTATTGACTAGTTCCTAAGATGTAGCATTTTATTTCCCCTAAATGAAGTCAGACTTAATAGGACAAACCCAGAAAATTAGTGAAGTCCCAGGAAAAATAAAATTGCTAATAACATTAATAAGGAGAGTTCAATTTATGTTTTAATTTATTTTTATCTACTAGAAAAAAATCAGAAGGTTAGTTTTCTTTCACTCCTCAAACTATAATTAGTTTTAAGGAGCAAAACTGAATACTTTAAATAGGTAGTAGTTAATCTCAGTTGTGACAGTAAGCTGATTAGACACTTTAAAGTTAATAGTAATCTCAGTAAACACATTTTTTCTTTCTGTTTATCTGTGTACACAGATACAATTACAAATACAATTTTATACTGATAAGTAAGTCATTCATCAAACACGAATATTTAGCTTAATTTACACATTAGGCTAAAGGGAAGATATGTAACATAAATGGTACAGTAATCCTTTAATTGTATAATAAATATTCATTTTGTTTATTCCAAGTGTTCACTGCATAGAACAAAATCTCTCTGAAAAAACATAGGCGTAATTGGAGAAAATATCATGGTGTTTTTCAGCCCTTGTCAGAGTCCTCTCAAGGTCTTCCAAACTGAAGAGTGGTGGAAACATCACCTCTAATCGGCCATTTTGCTCTGTGAATGAATTTCCCTTCTCTGATGTCAGGGTTGTTGTTTAGAACACCTTGGCCTTCCCTTGAGAGTACATAGCATAGCAAGGTACAAGGACCTGGTTTCATGGAAGCTTCACAAGTGGTGAAGCAAGTCTTCAGGTGTCTTCTCATTCTATCTCTCCCTCCACTATCAAAATCTGGCTGTCTATATCAACTAAATAAAGATAATAAGAAATAAAAAAGAAAGAACACAGCAGCATTTCATGATGTGTTGAGGAGATATTGGAATTCAGATGAGAATTTCAAGGTCTTGGGACAAGTCCTGCTCCCTCCTTCCAAGACAAGTTATTAAGTCTGCATGAGTCATGCAGGGAAGACATCCCCCACTGGCCTTGATGAATGATCATGGCCTTGTCAGAAATGTGAGGGAACAAGGAGTCCCAGGGTCACACTGTAAATGACTGTCCAACCTTTAAGTGACATATATTTTATTCAGGGAAATGGAAAGACTGTGTGTATGTCTGGAACTTGATTTGAATTGGATTTTGAATGATGCGATTAGATGTGCAGTCATTGCAAGTCTTCAGTTCCTGCTATCGGGTGAGAACTTAATAGTTATTAGTGTGTTATTAAACAGCATTTGCTCTGTGAGGGAGCATGACAAAATGTCTAGATAAAAACATCAGTCTGGGGAACTGGGGGGTAGCACAGCTGGTTAAGTGCAGGTGGCGCAAAGCGCAAGACCTGCATAAGGATCCTGGTTTGAGCCCCTGGCTCCCCACCTGCAGGGGAGTCACTTCACAGGCAGTGAAGCAGGTCTGCAGGTGTCTGTCTTTCTCTCCCCCTCTCTATCTTCCCCTCCTCTCTCCATTTCTCTCTGTCCTGTCTAACAATGGCGACGTCAATAGCAACAACAATAATAACTACAACAATAAAAAACAAGGGCAACAAAAGGGAAAATAAATAAATATAAAAAATTTTAAAAAACCACATCAGTCTGGTACCATATGGAACCTGGTGGGTGGAAAAAATATTTAAGATATAAAGCCAAACAAATGATTGACTAATCATGAACCTTAAGTCTTTTTCCCTTCAGAGGATAGAACATTCTCTACCATTGTTGACCCAAGTTGAGGGCAGGGTCCTATGGGGGCCCACAAAGGGATCTATTGTGTTGTTCCTGCTAGGAATGACCTGTAACAATGGAGAGAGGGATTTATTTGAGGTCTAGACCTATCATGTCTGTTTGGGAATTTCAGGAGTCCCCGAATAGGGCCCCAGATGATGGGGTGGCCTGATAATGACTAAAGAGTCATCCTTAAAGTATGCCAGTCTCTTGCCCTTATTCAGCTTTTGCAGTCCTTGCTTTGATGAGGTTAACTTTGGAGTGAGTTAGAGAACTGTAATAGGAAGTAGGTGAGGAGGGTATTTAAGTCTAAGTAGACACTATTTCATTATGAACTTGATACCGACTCACTACAGACTATTGTGTACTTTTGCTTTCAGGTATATATTTTGCCCTAGTTTATGGATACATGTGAACATATGCTCTGTCTCAGGGGACCTGGTCTATATCTAGGTTTTTGGATTTTTTAGGAAGTGAACCTCCTGGAATGGATTTTGAGAATACTATGAAAGGAAAGGTCTCACCTGAGTAATGAGGGTGAAGGGTTGACAGTCCATGCCTGACATCTCTGGACACAGTCTGAAGTGAAGCATACTGAGGTGGTACTCACTGTATTAAATAGGATGGGATTGGCAGATACAATACATACAATATCCATACAATATCATTTGGTATGGATTGAGAGAAGCATGCAGGAAAGGGTACCTCACTCTAGAGGTTTCAGGACTGGAGGAAATATAGGCTCTAAAGAGGAAGTGGGAGATTCCGGCTGTCTTAGGTTTAAGAAAACTATAGATAGTTATTGCTATAATCACATTATTTGGCAGTTGGGTTAACTTTGAAAAATCCCTTTGTTAGGATTTGCTGTATCATATACAACATCACTATAATTTATGTCCTTTGACATTATTTGTATGTATATAGCTGTGCCACCAGTTGCTTCTGTTCTCCCTGGTCTAAGCTTTTAAGAGAGTCAATATATCAAAGTATTAAATGTATTAAAAAGACTCAGTCAGGGAGTCGGGCAGTGGCATAGCGGGTTAAGCACACATGGCGCAAAGTGCAAGGACCAGCTTAAGGATCCCATTCGAGCCCTGGCTCCCCACCTGCAGGGGAGTCACTTCACAGGTGGTAAAGCTGGTCTGCAGGTATCTATCTTTCTCTCCCCCTCTCTGTCTTCCCCTCCTGTCCTTTCTCTCTGTCCTACCCAACAACAACAACATCAATAACAATAATAATAACCACAACAATGTTAAACAACAAGGGCAATAAAAGGGAAAATAAATAAATATATAAAAATTTTTTAAATGACTCAGTCTGTGATATAAAAGGTTTGAGACATTCAATTAATTTTCCCCTCTCATATTAATTAAATAGTGATTTATGTGATTACAAATTGATAGGAGTGTACATAAACACCATTACCACCACCAAAAGACTGTGTCCCAGCCCACCTCCCACCGCTGCCCCGTGAAGCTGAACATCCACCCTCACCCTCAACCCAGGGTTTTTACTTTGTGCCCTACTCCAAATTCAGTCAAATCCTGCTTTTAGTTTCCCTTTCTGTTCTTCTTTCTCAACTTCTGTTTATGAGTGGGATCATCCCATACTCGTCTTTATCTTTCTTAACATAATTCCTTCTAGCTCCATCCAAGATGGGTCAGAGAAGGTGGGTTCATTGTTCTTAATAGCTGTGTAGTATTCCATTGTGTATATATACCACAGCTTTCTCAGACACTCATCTGTTGTGGGGCACCTGGATTGCTTCCAGGTTTTAGCTATTACGGATTGTGCTGCTATGAACATAGGTATACACATTTCTTTTTGGTTGGGTGTTATGGAGTCCTTGGGGTATATCCCCAGGAAATCCAGCTTTGCCAAAATTCTATGCATAAGATTATGTATGTAAGGTTTATGAAAATCGCACACAGAAATGTAGATGTTATACATTACTGGACCTACCCTTAATGTCATTCTGCTATACTTGCCCATGACAGCATACAGGAAGGAGTGGGAAAACTGATCTGGATTGAGAAGCCAATCTGAATGCTAAACCGAATTAACAGAAGCCAGTAGAGAGACCAATAAGATAGTTATGATAGCCAAGGCAGCATATTTCAGTTTGTTTTCTTTTCATAGCTGCAGACCTTTTCCGAAGGCATAAAATGGCAAGCATCAATCGTTGCTAGAATGAAATGTTGAGTGTGCTGCATTTACAGATATGCTGTGTATCAAAAGAGCGTCGCGGAGAGGTGGGGAGGAGAGATATAGATCTGACTGTGTGTACCTTGCTGGAATGAAGTTAGTACCAATCTGAAGCTGTTTCTGGTAAATTAAGATGTTTATGGGAAGCCTTGGACAACCACTGAGGAATACAGTCAATTCCTGTTATTCATGAAAGTTGTGTTTTATAAAGTCTCTGGGGCTGGTAGGCAGTGAATACTGAATCAGTTTCCCCAGAGGAAAGGTAATGTCAGTTTCTCCAGAGCCACTGGGTTTAATGTAGTTTCTGCTGGAAGCTACCTTATTGAGTACATATTGCTGATTCATTAGCATTGAACTCCGAGGGCAGAGCTCTGTAACTCAGGCTGAAAGAAGCCTGACTGGCACTTGGCTTTTCTCAGCAAGCAAGGCACATTGCAGTCCTCTTAGACTGAGGAAGACAAAGCAGAACTTAGGCTATACCTCTGGAGGCCACTCCGAACAGTGGAATCACTTGCAAAAGCACTAAAGGTCAAAAGTGAGTCCTTAAACAGACCACAAAAGGGACCCCTCTGATTATATATATATGTAATTTATTTATTAGCTAGAAACAGAGAAATTTCAAGGGAAGTAGGAGACTGAGAGGGGAGGAGAGACAGAGAGGTACCTGCAGCCCTACTTTACCATGCATGACGCATCCCCCCTCCAGGTGGGGACCAGGAGCTTGAACCTGGGTCCTTGTGCACTGCATTGTGTGTGCTTAACCAAGTATACCACTGCCTGGCCCTGAGAAGGGTCACCTCTGTACTAAGTAAGAGGTGGGGTTAGAAAAGGAATGTTTGGGGGAATCTGGCGGTAGAGCAGCCGGTTAAGCACACGTGGTACAAAGCGTAAGGACCGTTGGTAGGATCCCTGTTCAAGCCCCCGGCTCCCCACCTGCAGGGGAGTCTCTACACAGGCGGTGAAGCAGGTCTGCAGGTGTCTATCTTTCTCTCCCCCTCTCTTGTCTTCCCCTCCTCTCTCCATTTCTCTCTGTCCTATCCAACAACGACGACACCAATAACAGCACCAATAATAATGACAACAATAAAGCAACCAGGGCAACAAAAGGGAATAAATAAATTAATATTTAAGAAAAAGAAAAGGAATGCTTGGGAGATGGGTGGTAGCACAGCGGGTTAAGCACACATGGAGCAAAGCACAAGGGCCAGCATGGGGATCCCGGTTCGAGCCCCTGGCTCCCCACCTGCAGGAGGTCATTTCACAAGCAGTGAAGCAGGTTTGCAGGTGTCTGTCTTTCTCTCCCCCTCTCTGTCTTCCCCTCCTCTCTCCATTTCTCTCTGACCTGTCCAGCAAAAATGACAGCTATGACAACAATAACAACTACAACAAACACAACAACAATGGTCAACAAAATGAGAAAAATGGCCTCCAGAAGCAGTGGATTTGTGGTGCAGACACAGAGCCCCAGCAATAACTCTGGAGGCAAAAAAAAAAAAAAAAAAGAAAGAAAGAAAGAAAGAAAGAAAAGGATTGTTTACTTTGTGCAGAGTCAGCTGGGAAGATGAACCCATTCAGCCTTCTGTATATGAAGGTGCCTGGAATCAACCCCCAAAGCATCTGAGTTTCAGCTAGGGGGTGTCCATCCAGATGAATTGTGGGGAAAGGAGATGGGTCACCCAGGAGACTGCTATGTATGACGTGTGTGTGACATTCATTCAGCACCGTGTGTGTGTGTGTGTGTGTGTGTGTGTGTGTGACATTCATGTTTTTTTCTGCATTGTCTTTGGCTTCAGTTAATTAGAAGGAAGAACCAGTACCCGTCAGGACTGGGTTTCAGACAGCAGTATGGTATTATTATATCATTTGTGTGAATCGGAAGTTATAATGTAATGTTACTAATAATACTTAAGTATGAATTGTAATTGCAGTTAAACTGTTTCTCCTCCAAGGTAACAGAACTGCACAACATCAAAAATATCACCAGACTGCCGAGAGAGACGAGGAAACATGCTGTGGCGATCATCTTCCAAGATGAGACATCCAAGACATTCGCCTGTGAGTCAGGTAAGGCGTTCCCACCTGTCCCCAGCATGAGACAACTGAGCTGCTGCGAAGACAATGGCCAGGAGGCCTGGAGCAGTAGGCCCCCTTGAATTATTGTGATTCTACTGTGCTGTAGATGGCAGGTGAGGAAGAAGCCCTGTGCATTGCATACTACGATGTTTGGGGCAAAGGTCTGTTTTCTGTAGCCACGTTTGCACATCATGTTACCTGTAACTGTGTTTTGCTCTCACTTTGGGGACTCCATCTTTCCACGCAGTTTGACTTGAGAAATGGGCAGATAGTGCCTTGGAATCACTGTTGGGACTTGAATCATGGCTCTTGCTGGGTGCACCCATGGGCAGTTATTTGGGCAGTGACCAGCCTGCTGTATACACACATCTCAAAGCACCTCCAGGTCCCACCGCCAAAACAGAGCTGGGAGCAAGCATTTTTTCGTGTGGATTCCCAGGACTATGAGTAAATACACTTCAGACTGTATCTGAGCTTCCAGGGTCATAGAGTGTCCTGGCATTATTGAGATACAAGGCATTTGGTAGTTTGAGTCAGCAAGGTTTTCTCTTGTGGCTGCTGACGTTCATTTTGGAATATCTGCAGTGTGTCAGCGGTGAGTAGGCTTATGACAGCTTTTAAAGCTTTTGCTCAGTGAAATGCTGCAGCCTCTTTTATAATGGATGGAGGCAAAATATGCTCACTATTTTTAAAAGGAAACAAACATTGTGGATTTATAGTGAATGTTAATTAGTTTGTTTATTTATTTATTTTATTCATCTATTTATTTTGCCAAGCTGGCACTACAAATCCGCTGTTGCTGGTGGCCATTTTTTCCATTTCATTGGATAGGACAGAGAGAAATTGACAGAGGAGGGCTAGATAGAGAAGGAGAGAGAAAGAGAGACACCTGTGGAACTGCTTCACCACCTGTGAAGCATCCCTCTGCGGGTAAGGAGCTGAGGGCTTAAACCCAAGTCCTTGCATGGGTCCTTGAACTTAGTACTATGTGCAGGTAACTAGGTGCTACTGCCCGGCCCCCTATAATTTACAGGTGTAGTTAGCACCAGATATTGTGAAACTGATGATATTAACTTTGCTTACAGAGAAAGTCTCATAGCTCCTCACTTGAATTAGTTGTGCAAAACTGGATGCAAATTCCTCTAAGTGTTCCTCTTTCCTCTGATGCTATTTATTTATTTATTTTAAATTTGCTTCCCCCCATTTTGTTGTCCTTGTTGTTTTTATTGTTGTAGTTATTATTGTTGTTACTGATGTTGTTGTTGTTGGATAGAATAGAGAGACGTGGAGAGAGGAGGGGAAGACAGAGACGGGGAGAGAAAGATAGATACCTGCAGACCTGCTTCACCATCTGTGAAGTAACCCCTCGCAGATGGGGAGCCAGGAGCTCGAACCAGGATCCTTATGCCAGTCCTTGACTTGGCACCATGTGCGCTTAACTCACTGCGCTACCACCTGGCCCCCTCCACTGATCTTTTTATCCCGTTCACTACAAGTTTGTGAAGGTCACCTGGTGATATTTCATCACTAAATGCGGGATTTTCAGAGCAGCCTATGTGTCTGTTAACTGACACTAGAAATCTCTATTTTTGTAAAGGAACTTGCTGCTCACTGTTGTAAAATCATCAGGCCCACCTCTCTTCTCTCCAAGTTCATGAAGAATCCCTCATTGGGCCAGGCAGCGGTGCACCTGGTCGAGTGCACACGTCACAGTGCTCAGGGACCCGGATTCCAGCCCCAGGCCCCACCTGCAGGGGGAAAACCTAGCAAACAGTGAAGCAGAGCTGCAGATGTCTCTCTGTCTCCACTCTTCTCTCAATATCTGGCTGTTTCTACCCAAAGAAAATTAAAAATGTATTTAAAAAGGGAGGGCTGGGTGGTGGCACACCTGGTTGAGGGAACATGTTACAGTGTGCAAGGACCCAGGTTTGAGTTCCCTGTCCTCACCTGCAGGGGGAAAAGCTTCACGAGTGGTGAAGCAGGGCTGCAGGTGTCTCTGTCTCTTTTCCTCTCTAGCCCCCATCTCTCTTGATTTCTGGCTGTCTCTATCCAATAAATAAAGATTTCACTATCTCTGCATGTTTCCCTGGTCACTACTGTTTTACATTTTGTACATGGTACTGAGTCACAGTGTAGATATGTTGTCAATACCAGAGCCAATTGTATCATATGGGAATCATGTCAGATTATGTCCTAGTACTAATTCTGAAATCCAGACTCACAGTTGCAACTCACCATTCTGAAACTGAGAGTTATTTTTTTGCTTTGCTACTTATTTAGGCAGCAGTGCTGGGTTATGGTTCATGTGAGATTCTTTCTTGCTTGCTTTTTCTTTTTGTGAGAGAGGAAGAATTATTCATTAAAAGAAAATAACCCTTATTTCCAATAGGATTTCCTGGCAGTGAAGCTGGAGCAGAATCCAAGTGGGGGGAAAAAAAACAGAAGCATGCTTTTAGCTGAATTTCTTGCAAAGAATTTTCAATTAATTTAAATTACAACCTACAAGAAAAGATACGTTGTTTGCCCAGCCAGTTCTCCGTGCTAATATAACCATCTGCTTGAAGCACATAGTAAAAATGTTTAAGAAACAATGACAATGAAAAAAGAAGAATGGCACTTTGATGGTATGTGTTGAAGGAAACTCAGAAACCAGGAGTTATTCTTGGCTAGTCAATATCTTTTTATAAAATGACGGAACTGTATGGAGGGAATGTCTGAAACTGCGAAGCAATCAGGGATGTGAAAATCAAAGTAGCAATAAGATTAAAGTCAAGATTAAAAGACACTCTAATATTTAATGGAAATGCAGGTAAAAGGATAGTACCATCATGAATAGTGAGGATGTGAGCTGTTACCATTTTTCCCTATAAACTGGCAATAGCTATTTAACAAATGTGCACTGAACCTCTTTGGAAACCTATCCCGTGTTTGGAGGTATGATATGCACCAATGCATGAAGATGTTAAGTTTGAACACACAATGTATGACAACAGAATTAGAAACAAATGTAGAATGTCTACCAAGAACAGTAGAACAAAGCACCATATATACTTATCATGAAAGTGTTCATAATCATTGGAAAGAATTCTAACACAGCCAGTAACCATGAAGGCTTCTTCATGATGTTTGAATTTCTGAGCAAAGCAACCGGCAGAGAATTATAGACTGAGTAGCCTTTTTTTTTTGCAAAAGAAACAATTTGAAGAAGGGGAGAGAGAGAGAGAGAGAGAGAGAGAGAGAGAGAGAGAGAGAGAGAGAGAGAAGAAGAAGAAGAAGAAGAAGGAGGAGGAGGAGGAGGAGGAGGAGGAGGAGGAGGAGGAGAGGGAGAGAGCTTGAAAGGGGTGCATTACTACATTGAAACTGCCTTCAATTCCATGGGGGCTGGACTCAAGGCTGGGTTACCCACATGCCAAAGCAACACACTGTCCAAGTTGATTGTATTTCTCAGAGAGTATTTTTTTTCTCCTTTACTGTTCCTTGTTTCTATGATCTTGCACCTGTATGATTCCACTACTCTCAGAGGATTGCTTTCTTTTATTTCATCTACAGATAGAGACAGAGAGGGATAAGAGAAGGGGTGGGCAAAGAGACAGAGGAAGAAGGACAGACCCATTCATGGAGCTTGATTCTGGTGTCTCTATAGTGCTTGTGTATAGTGCTGGAAACTCATGCCTGTGTTCTCATGGGTGGTGAAGCGTGTGCTCTACTGGGTGATCTGTCCCCTAAGATATTTATTTAATCTCTATAAATTGTCACTGTTTGAAATATACCTCCTGTCCCACCCTGAGGACTTTCTACATTTTAGATACTACACCATCTTTCTTAACAAATTCAAGAATATAGACAAAACAATAACAACCTTGGAATACAGATAACTGGTAATAGACATGCATTGGGGCATGCTGTTGGCACACCTGATTGAGTACACATGTTACAATGTGCAAGGACCCTGGTGCAAGCACCTGGTCCTCACCTGCAGGGGGGAGAGAGGCTCTCAGAGTGGTAAAGCAGTGTTTCGGGAGTCTCTCTGTCTCTCTCCCTCTCTGTCACCGCTTCTCAATTTCTGGATGTCTCTATCCTTTAAATAAAGAAAGAAAGAATTGGGAGTCAGGCAGTAGCACAGCAGGTTAAGCACAGGTGGAGCAAAGTGCAAGTACCAGCAGAAGGATCCCTGTTTGAGCCCCCGGATCCCCACCTGTGTGTGGGGGTGTCACTTTACAGGCAGTGAAGCAGTTCTGCAGGTGTCTGTCTTTCTCTCCCCCTCTCTGTCTTTCCCCTCCTCTCTCCATTTCTCTCTGCCCTATCCAACAGTGATGACATCAATAACAGTAATAACCACAACAATAACAAAACAACAAGGGCAACAAAAGGAAATAAATAAACAAATATAAAAATATTCAAAAAAGAATTAAAATTTTTTGAATATAATAGACATGCATTCAAATCTTTATTTTGATGTATTTTTTTTCTGCATACACAACTGCAATACTGTTGTCCCTCCCCAGCTACAGCACTGAGCCCATAAACATTTAACTTGAACTTGTGATTCCTGTGTACTCAGGCTTTACATGCTGGACAGATCATCTGTTATCAGAATGGAACCGCTGTAAGCTCCAATTTTCAGTCATTGATTTTACTAGAAATAATATATATGTTTATTACTTCTGCAAAAATGTTTTTATTTCAGATTGTAAAAACCATTCTTCTTCCCTAATTAGGAACTCCCCTGTACCATACTGATGATTTCATTCTGGTTGGGCTCAGTGTGTGTTGCATAGAATGGGAAAGTTCATCTGGTAAAACTTCAACACTTCCCATCCTCACACCAGATTGTAAAATTTCCCAGATTGGTGGTAGCCAAGCTGACTTCATAGAAGCCAGTAAAGCGAAGAACAGCTTTGATTTGATTTGACAATTTTATTTTTGTTACTAGTGATTTAGCATTGATTTGCAAAATTAGAATATTTCTAGAGTATCATTTCACCTTTTCACATTTTAGTGTGTGCATATACCACCTAAGTTCCCTCCCTCCCTCTTCTGTCTAGTAAACAATATAGCTTTTGAAAAAGTTGAAGAGACAGCCTAGTGACTATTTTTCTCAGTTTATTTGCTTTATTGTTCTATATTCCATACTAGTGAAACCATTCTGTAGTAGCCTTTCACCTCTTGAATTATTTCACTTGAAATCATCAGCTCCAGTTCCATTCCTTTTATCTTGCATGATGCAACCTTATCTTTTTAAATTGCAGAGAAACATACCACTGAATATCTATTCGGTACCTTCTTTATTCGATCATCTGTTGATAGTAATTTAGGTTTATGTGTTAAAACATTTGTTTTACTATTGTGAATAGTGCTGCTATGAGGAAAAGACTGCAGCTAATCCTTTTGAATAAGGCAATATTAAATTGAGAAAATTTTAGTTAATAATAGCCTCAAACTACAGGTGTTTTGTAGTCAAGATAAAAAAGGAAATCAATTTTACTGCATTTAGGGAGTTGAGTTAGAGTGTGGCATTATAAAGCCTTCCCTTCTTTTGGCTGCCTAGTTCTATGATCTGTGGATAAATAGAATATATCATTTCCAAGTGATATTAGGACAGCCCTTTTATGAACTGTCCATTTACTTTGGGAATGAGGGGAAATATTTTAGTTTGGCAATTGTTCAATACTGAAGATAACTTAAACGAAGTTGGAGCAAATGCTATTTCTAACTTCCCTATGGAAGAGAATTGCTAGTTTATAACCATCTGGTTCTTAGCTACTCCACTAAGAGATTTGGAAGAAATTAAAAACAGAATTGAATGGCCTTATGTGATCTGTAATGTGCTGGAATTTTGAAGTTTTCTTGAGAGAAACTAAAAAGTTGCAGGCTAGTACTGGTATAATGAGACTTTGAATTTTTAAGACACTTCACAAACTCCCAAGACACCAAAACACCAAACCTTAAGTTACACCTTTAAAAAAATAATAAAAAGTTTAAATGTATTTGACAAAATTTGGGGAAAGACTTCCAAAGATATGGCCAAGGAGTAGCAGCTGTTTCATGTTGCTCCTCTGATCACTTAGTTAAAGCTATAACAACAACAACCTAAAAACACACCAAATTATAACAGGAATTTTGTCAGAAACTCGCTTAGCCACAGGTGGGCATGTGTGGTTAGTGAGTGGGGATAAAAGGGAGTAAGAGAGATTCTCAGGACTTAAGAAGCTATGCATAGTGGCATCTGATAAAATAGAGACATGGCTTTGAAGGTTAGCAGGGCCAGCAAATTAGAGACAGAAGTGATGTCAGTGAAATTATATGACTCACTATCCTCGATAGATATCAAAGCAAGATAAACTGGTGAACTCAGTCTAGACCCTTCCTGCCAGAGTCCATAATCATTGCTAAAGTGAGTGACTCCAGGAGTCGGGCGGTAGCACAGCAGATTGAGAGCATGTGGCACAAAGCACAAGGACTGGCATAAGGATCCTGGTTCGAGCCCCCCAGCTCCCCACCTGCAGGGGATTAACTCACAGGTGGTGAAGCAGGTCTGCAGGTGTCTGTCTTTCTCTCCCCCTCTCTGTCTTCCCCTCCTTTTTCCATTTCTCTCTGTCCTATCCAATAACAAGGACATCAATATCAACAATAATAACTACAACAATAAAACAACAAGGGCAACAAAAGGGAATAAGTAAATAATAAAAAAAAACTAAAAAAAATAATAAAGTGAGTGACTCAACTTGCCTTGAGGGCAGTGGATACTCCTGGCCTCAGAGGCCTCTATTGATTTGGGGCATTGGAAACAGAAGAACTAGTTCACAGGATAGAAAATGCCTATCTTGATTAGCATTCTTATTAGTCTTTTTTTTTTTGCCTTGGGGTTATTGCTGGGCTCAGTGCCTGCACCACGAATCCACTGCTCCTGGAGGCCACTTTTTCTCCCTTGTTACCCTGGTTGTTTTACCATTGTTGTGCTTATTATTATCATTGTTATTATTGTCTTTTTTTTTGTTGGACAGGACAGAGAGAAATGGAGAGAGGAGGGGAAGACAGAGAGGAGGAGAGAAAGATAGACACCTGCAGACCTGCTTCACCAACTGTGAAGCGACTCCCCTGCAGGTGGGGAGCTGGGGGCTCGAACCGGGATCCTTATGCCAGTCCTTTTGCTTTGCACCACTGTTGGGTAGTATGCCAGCTCCCCCTGGCTTCTGCTTAACTATATGCCTATATAGGGATTGATTTTTTTCCCATTCAAAGCTTTGGTCTATTTACATAAATCACTTTTACATTTACATAAAGCACCACACTCCCTCCAGGGCATTGGTGGTTTAGTGGTAGAATTCTCACCTGCTCCACCCCCTCTCCTTGTCACACCCTGATCCTCTCCTTGTCACACCCTGATCTTCCACCAGTCTCTTTTCGCTCCACCCTCTCTATGTCACATCCTGTTTACACCCTACTTGGAGAGTATAAAAACAGCTGCTCTTCTGATTAAAGACACTTGGAAATTGCTTTCCGGCTCCGAGAGTTCCAGAGTGTATCTCCTGCGAAGTTAGTGCGGCACGAGTTCCTGATCCCTCTCCCACGCAGCAGCCTAGATCGGCTCCAGTTGAGTTCTCTCCAACCCAGAGAGCACTAGCTCGGGAAGAAGCACCCTCAGGCTATCCCGGCACACCACGTGCACTTAACCCACTGTGCTACCACCCAACTCCCTAGTCGTTGGTAATATTTACAATAGCCAGCTTATGGAAACTACCTATGTGCCCAATGACAGAGGTGTGGATAAGGAAGTCATAGTCTGTCTATACAATGGAATAGTACTGAGTTATGAGAATGTGATCTTGGCTTTTAGTAGAACATGGATGGAACTGGTGGAGGTCAGACCAAATTAACTGAATCAGAAGGAGGTCAGACACTGGAAGATGTCACTTAATATGTGTGGTCTAAAATTATGAAGCAAAGGAGAAGGATCAAATAAAAAGCAAACCCTGAGGCTCTGATGCAGAACTGAGGACATGGGGACGGGGGCAAGGCAGACGGGAGAGAAGAGTCTCTGTGAATTGTTGTGGAGGGCTGTTGACATCTCTGTGGTGGGTGTGGTGTGTTAACACACAATTGGAACATAGGAAACTGCACACCTAAAACATATGTAGTCTTGTAAGACAACATGACTTCAAATAAATAGCATGCCAGTCAGAAGTCGGGCAGTGGTGCACCCAACTGAATACACACACATATGCTCCCCATCTGGCAAAGGGTAAGATTCATGAGCACTAAAGCAGTTCTGCATATTTCTATCTTTCTCTTTCCCTCTCTATCTCCTTCCTCTAAATGTGTGTCCTATTTAATGAAATAATAATAATAATAAAGACCATAGGAGTGGTGGACTCAAAGTTCTGGCACCAAGCCTTCGTCATAACTTTGTTGGCTATAAAAAAGACTGCTAGGGGTCGCATACAAGCATAATATGCACACATATCTTTAGATTATTGTATTTTTTTTCCCAGGTAGATAACTAGAAGTGCAATTTCTGAGTCGTGGTTCATCTGTTTTTCAGTATTTTGAGTACCTCCAAACTCCTTTCCAGAGAATGGCTAGCCATTAATTTAAGCTAAGATACTCAAATGTCACATGTATATATTGATGTGCCCTGGCTTAATTACTCACTAATAATAACTTTAGAAAGTGATGATTTGGCCTTTGGAGGTGGTGCTATGTAGAGGGCACTGAACTTGGAAGCTTGAGACCCCAAGTTTGATCCCCAGCATCCCATGTCAGAATGTCATTCCCACCTTCTGTGAACAGTCAACACAGTTATGTCTACTTAATGTTCCCACCTGTTAAATACCCTCTGGTGCTAACCACCTGTCCCATGCTGCTCTCCCTCTGCTCTGTACCTGCCCATCATGCCACACAGTGACGCTCCACTCAACTCTCAGGCCCTTTCTCCTTACCTACCCCCAAAGTGAATCTAACACCAGAAAGTGCTGTTAGGACTATTACATGTGCAAGGATTTGCAAAATGTTCTCTAAGCTTTATGAACACTTAGCACAGACTCTCAGCTGGAAAATGGTCAGAATGAAGGCGCCGGTGTCATTCCCTCTGCGCGTGCATTAAGGAAATGCTTCGTTTGCTTCATCTTCAAAATTGACTGAGGGGATATTACCTTGGATGTGTCACATTCAATGGTTCCATATGCTCCTCTGTTACTCAGGACTGTTCTTTTCTAAAGCCAAGCTACCTATAGTATAACTGGATGCCAGGCTCTCCGAAATCCTTGAAGCAGAGAAATGATTTGAATATTTTATGCAGGAGAAAAAAAGTATTTAATTTGAAGTACTGACAGGAGGCTTAAAAAAAAATTAGGCTGCTGCCTAAGATATAGCTGGCTGGTTAGAGCATTTGCCTCACCATGGGCTGGGCTCAGTTTTAAACCCCAGCAGCTCATGGAAGTTGCTAAGACCTCAGAGGAAGCTCTGATTCTGTGGTGTTTTTTTTTGTCTCTCCAGTTGAGAGAACACAATAATGCCCCTCTTTGAAGAAAATATATATATATGCTTCTTAGAGAAGCAACTCATCACAGGAAACTATCATAAAATATATAGGAGATTCTACTTTAAACTTTTAAAGGAATGTCTTAAACAGTTCATTGTTAACAGTGCAGAAGACGTTGAAACTGAATTTAGATTTGGCCTACTTATTCCTCCCATCCCCATGTGTTTGCAACAGAGTCACTGTAGACAGGAAAGAGGGAGCTCTTAATAGCAGATGATCTAGGAGCACAGAGTGGCTTGATGGGAAAATCTCTTAGTGGATTAAATATATGTCCAGGTATCTGATTGGAAGGTGTCTCAGCAGGTAGATCATAAGGTATGGACCACACTAGGGGTCCTGGGCTTGAACCTGGCATCACGTGGCACACCATGGACGACAACATAAGGAGGCAAGGAGTAGATTGAAGCTAAGCCAGTGAAGCTAAGAGGAGGAATTGGACTTTTGAGCCTGGTCACATGTAAACAACCATGCAAATGGGTAGCGCAGCAGGTCAAGCACAAATGGCAGGGACTGGCGTTAAGAATCCTGGTTCAAGCCCCCGGCTCCTCAACTGCAGGGGGGTCATTTCACAAGCGGTGAAGCAGGTCTGCAGGTGTCTATCTTCCTCTCCCTCTCTCAGTCTTCCCCTCTTCTCTCCATTTCTCTCTGTCCTATCCAAAAACAACAGCTATAACAACAATGATAATAACAACTATAGCAAGGGCAACAAAATGGGGAAAATGGCCTCCAGGAGCAGTGGGTTTGTAGTGCAGACACCAAGCCCTAGTGATAACCCTGGAGGCAAAAATAAATAAGTAAGTAAGTAAGTAAGTAAATGAATAACCATGCAGCACTGTGCATATCAGCAACCATGACTTGAGGTAAGGGACAGTCAATGGCCTGGTTTCCACAGGTTGAGGAAGCAGTTAGAAGATTTCAGGAAGAACTGGTTTAAGACAAACATAGAAACAGTAACAAAAACATACACACAATTTATGAGGTTGGTTCCTTGCTGAGGCAGATGCCACCTGCCCCTGGTACCTTTTCTGTGTCATACACTCACATAACAAGTGACTGAAGCTTACTGAAGGCTCTTCAGAACAAGCTACTACTATCACACAACTTACTCTGGTCTCATTTGTACACACATTCTCTGCTTGTTATAGTGTTACACACTTGCATGTCATTCTCTTCACTATTGTAAACATTTAGCATTTTTAGAATATACATGCTTATGTTTATATGCCTTCATATTTTATGAAGAATTTGGCAAGTTAATATGAGAAAGACAAGTATTTGCATGACTAGAATTTTTTTTTTCTCTTTTTTTTTTTTTTCCTCCTCCAGGGTTATTGCTGGCTCGGTGCCTGCACCATGAATCCACCGCTCCTGGAGGCCATTTTCCCCCCCTTTTGTTGCCCTTGTTGTAGCTTCGTTGTGGTTATTATTATTGCCCTTGTTGACGCAATTCGTTGTTGGATAGGACAGACAGAAATGGAGAGAGGAGGGGAAGACAGAGAAGGGGAGAGAAAGATAGACACCTGCAGACCTGCTTCACCGCCTGTGAAGCGACTCCCCTGCAGGTGGGGAGCCGGGGGCTCGAACCGGGATCCTTACGCCGGTCCCTGCGCTTTGCGCCACATGCGCTTAACCCACTGCGCCACTGCCCGACCCCCTAGAATTTTTTTTTTTAAGGGTTGATGTTAGACTTGAAGCTGTATAAGTTTGGGAGTGAGGATGTCAAGGGCATAATTAAGCTTGAAAATAGGTGAGTTTTCTCTCCTATCATTATGCAAAGTAAAATGAACTAAACCACAGATATTTTTGAAACATCCTCAAAAGACAAGTGTGTGTGCATGTGTGTGTGTCTGTGCGTGTTCTTTGAAATATATCTTTTAATTGTGTAGATAGATTCTGAATTTTTACAGAGGGGACTAAAAACAACAATAAAAGCACTTTAGAGAACATTTAACTTGGAAATAGTAGGCAGGATATTGGAGCACCAGTGGTGCTATAGGTTAGTACTTATACAGTAAGCAGGATATTCAACAGGATATCAGGACTATGGGACGATACAGAATTATGCTTATCTTTCCAAAATTTCCCAACCACAATTGTGTGCACCATGTCCATATCAGTACTACTTGTAATGGCAAAAAATGTGGGCACAACCCAGATAACACAACAGATGAGCAGTAAATACAGTCATAACGTAGGGCCAGATGCTGGTCCACCCAGCAGAGCTGGCAAACCACCATGCACGAGCACTTGGACTCAAGCCCCCAGCTCCCACCTGTGTGTGTGTGTGTGGGGGGGCGTTATGAGCGGTGTAACAGTGCTGCAGTTGTCTCTGTCTGTCTCTCTCCCTCTGTATATCCACTTTCCCTCTCAAGTTTTCTTTTTCTTTTTTTTCTTTTTTGGCCTCCAGGATTATTGTTTGGGCTCATTGCCTGCACTTGAATCCACTGCTCCTGGATTTTTCCCTTTTGTTGCCCTTGTTGTTTATCATTGTTGTTGCTATTGTTGTTATTGCTATTGTTGTTGCTGGATAGGACAGAAAGAGAGGAAGGGAGGACAGAGAAGGGGAGAGAAAGATGGACACCTGCAGATCTGCTTCACTGCCTATGAAGTGACACCACCACCACCCACCCCCACCCCCCCCGCATGTGGGGCTATGTGTAAGCTTGATAGAGCTTAGGGAGAACCCCCCATCCTTGGATGGAGGTCTGAGAAGGTACCCTCTTGTGAGTTTCTCTCAACCGAGGTGAGCAAAGAGGAGAAACTCAGACTTAGTTCTTTCCTTCTTGACTCTCAGGCCCACGAAACCTCACTGCCTCTCTTCATTACTGTAGGCCACATGGCCGCCTACTTTAAGATTCACTTACTCAAAAGTTCACCTCACCTTCTGTTCACAGAGGAGAACACACCTTCTCACACACTCCTAGCAGTGTCCTTTGATGTCCTTAATTTGCTTATCTTCTCTCTATCTTGCCTAACTGGTTCAACCCCTCTCCTCCCCTCAAACACCTTTGGGTAATTAAATGCCTGCATCAGGAGACTAATTATCTTGACCTTTATGTATCACATCAATTCTTGTCATACCAGCCCCCTACCATAGGAGCAAGCTGACCTTTAAGAAATTTCTGTAATTTCTGACATATTTGAATAATGTTCCCCTTTGCCCACCTGCTAATAAAGGAGATCTGAGAGCTGAGATCTGAGCATGCTGCAGTCTCCCCGGTGTCTTTACTTCGTGTCTTGTGTGAGCGAGAAAGAACCGGTCTGTTACCTTTCTCCTGGAGATCACCCCACCAGAAAGCCGACACCCGCGCAGGTGGGGAGCCGGGGGCTCGAACCGGGATCCTTGTGCCAGTCCTTGCGTTTTGCACCATGTGCAGTTAACCCACTGCGCTACTGCCTGAGTCCCCCTGCCCTCAATTTTTCTCAGTCCTAACAAATCAAATTAATAGATAGTTAAAATTAAAAAATAATTAAGGGAACATACACACAATGGAATACTACTCAGTTATTCAAAATAATTAGATCATGTTCTTTCTTAATCTTGCATGGAAATTGAAGAAACTATGTTAAATGACATCAGCCAGAAGGAGAAGGGTGAATAAAACTGAATGCTCAGTGATAGGTGAAGATTAACAAACAAGGAAGGAAGCTAGGAGAAGAGCTGGTCTTTGTAGCAAGGTCAAGGATGAGGGCAGGGTGGAGGCAGAAGAGGATTGAATGAGTGTTGGGGATCCAGTGCTTGACTGGGGATGGGGGACTGTGAATGGTGGGAGTGGTTTTCACACACCTTTCACAGAAGTATGAGGAAATTAATCTCTCTGGCAACTATCTTGAAAATCATTATCTCCCCCCTCAAAACTAACTCACTCACTCTCTCTCTCTCTTTCCCTCTCTCTCTCTCTCTGAAATGGGAAATTTGATAGGAAGAAGGTTGGACTTCCATCTTTTTTCACTAGATTATTTTATTGGTTCTCCCTTTTGTCCTCATTAAAGATAAGATCATTGCTCAATTTGAAACTCTACCTCAATTTGATCATGTTGGATGTGCATAGATCATTTTTAACCTTTCTCTGCATTAAGTATTCAAATGTTAACCATGGCTTCACTCTATCTGTAAGGTGGCACTTATGAAAATGACAGTAGTTCATGAAAGGGAAATCTACAGACAGCTGATTTGCTCCCAGCATCTCAAGTTACCTTGTCTAATTGGAAACTCCCCCTTCTGCATAATCATATTATTGAATAAAATAATTATTATATTCAGCTTTGGAGGTTTCTGATGGTCAGGGATTCAGTGTTCAAGTTAGGATAGCCATGCTTCTAAACATTGTCCAGAGCAAGACCTTTGAATTAGAATTTGAATCCCAGCTCTATCTTTTGATTCTCTTTGTTAAAATTTAGAGCCCTCAATTGTCAAAGGGATCATTATTGCTCCTCGTTAGTTGTGGGAAGATGAAATGAGCCATTGCTTGTGGATTCCTTGAATAGCTCCTAGCACAAAACAAAGTGGGAAGTCAACCAAAGCTCCATAATTATTCTGTTTAATGACAATTGAACTCATGGGCGCCATTTCAAACTTTTCATAGAGTGTGGATAAAATTTGTACATCAAAGGAATGTTCTCATCATGGGTGGGTAGCTTCTCTTGTAAAAACAAAAGGTATATTAAAAAAGCAAAATTTAAAAAATATATGGCAGACTCAACAGTATACTAGTTGTCTTGATGTAGTTCAAAGAATGCTGGGACCGAGAAGTACTTGAAATAGCTTGAGAAGCTAAGAGACATCGGTCTAAGTCTGTAGTGACTGATGCGTTTCAGTGGACGATGTGAATTTGGGCTATTTGGAAATTCACTTTATGCAAGAGATTCCACTCTTCAATGACAATAGAGAGTAATCTGCGATAGTTAATTGAAAGAAAATATGAATTGTTACTTATCACTGACCATGTGTTTTAATAGAGGTAATCTTGGGAGCTTTCACAATGTTTTTATTTTTTCCAATTTTAATATCATTTTACTGAAGGAATGTTGGTTTGGAGAATTGTTGTTATCAAGTGAGTATATTTATTTATTTATATTTATTATGATGGGTTTCAATAAGTTCTACCTTCTAACAAACCATCATTCTTTTTGTTAAAATTCGGAGGCTCTAGCGTGTTGGGCTAGCTTCACAGGTGGGTAACAGAGACGACCAGAGACATACGGCTGGGCAGGGAAGCTGTATTTCTTTATTCAGGAACGATTTATAAACTAAGACAAACTAATCACCAAACAGAACTCTGCTGCCTCTTTCCCCCCGCGGTGGCGCCAAGCTCTCTCGAACTCTGCAACTCTCCAACTCTTGAACTCTGGAACTCTGGAACCTTCTTGGGGTTCCCAGGGGCGGGGCCAAATGGGCCCGCAAAACTAACAGGACTGATCCAATTTTCTTGGCGGGGGAGAGCTAGAACAACCCAATGTAAAGCATACAACAATTCTGATCCATGATAGGAATTTAAGTCGTTAACCTTCCCTTAGTGCCTTTCCTTTCTCCATTAGGAGTTCCCAAAATCTGTTGCGATAGACATTGATAATAGGCTGTTGAAAATTCACCCTGTATTGTTTTTGTTTCTGTTTTTGTTTTCCTGCAGGGTTATTGCTGGGGCTTGGTGCCAACACTATGAATCCACCACTTCTAGTGGCCATTTTTTACATTGTTTTTCCTTCCTATTTTATTTGAGAAGGCAGAGGGAAATTGAGAAGGGAGTGGAATAGACAGGGAAAGAAAGTTAGATACCTGTAGACCTGCTTGAGAAGAATTCTTGCTGCAGGTGGGTCATGGTGACTAGAACCTGGTTCTTTCTGCATAGAGATATGCCCCACCCACCCCACACCCCTTGTCCTTGGCTTTATTTCTTAGATCCTTCTATGAGTGAAGTCCACCAGTATTGGTCATTTTCCTTCAGACTTGTTTTTCCTAACATGATTCCCTCTGGATCTGTCCATGTTGCAGCAAAGAAGAACGTGGCATCACTCCTAACTGTTGTGCAGTATTGTCCGTATGTCACACAGCTTTCATCACTGGGATGTTACTGGAGACATGGGATGTTTCCATCTTTCAGCTATCACAATCACCACTGCTATGACCCTAGGTGTGCATAAACCTCTCTGCACACACCCTTTTGTGTTCTTTGATATATACTCAATTTCTTTCTGTTGAGTTGACATGGATTTACAATATGATGAGAAATCAGCACTATCTTCTCAAACTTTGCTTGGATAGATGGCTCAGTATATCCATCAACAAAATTCTGGTGCCATCCCACCAAAGACAACATGGAACCATGCTATCTGATTTAACAGCATGTAAATGGACAGTAACAGATTTTCTGTCAATTTCCCTTTAGATTTTTTTTTTCTTTCAGTTTTAACAGATGTCAAAACCATGCAGGACCCCTACATGTGGAGCTAGGCAAGGAATCTCTCTTAGGAAATACCATCTAAAATGCCCGCAGCTGTCTGTTTATGTTGCTGTCCTAGCTTAAGCATTCTTATTAGCTTCTAAGTCCGTTACCATATTTTACGACTATCTGCAGGTCTAGCAGGAAAGAAAATAGAGACCAGAGAATTATATTTAAGTCCACAGATCCATATCTTTTATGTCCTTTGAATGCAGGCTTTGAATTATAGATTCACATCCCATTGACATCTGCAGGATTTATTTGTTTTGATAACTATAATTTCTGGAGCAGAATATATCACAGAGTTTCCTCTGAACTTTTGCAGCCCAGAGCATTTTTCTTTAGTCTGTTAGAATGAATGCTATGAAATCAGCAATAGGATTTTGTGTTGGAGTGCCCTGTTGCCATTTGCTGCCAGCTATATTTTTCTGTCTTTAAAGGGACTACTTTGAACAACAGAGCTGTGGTTCGCTAAATTGTACTGAATTTGTTTAGAAATGGCGAAGCAGGTGTCAGCCACAAATTAGATTTAGTGCAAGTCACCATGGCCTGGGTAGATAAAGAGCTTGCAGGCACTGAGTGGAAATTGCAGAATGATACAGAGAATATTGGGGCTCAGAGACTTGAACAACCAGTAGGCACAACAGCTATTATTATTGCTTAAGGGCTACATGTGTGAAGAAACAAGGGCAACAGTAGATTCCACCTTGAGACTAGTTCCCCCTTGAGAGTCTCTAATACAACAGCACTGGTAGGAGTTTAACACATTGGGAAGAGCAAACTTTCATTATGTGTGCCCACAGCTCGTAACCCTGAATGATAGCAAAGTGGGGCAGCAGGGAGACCTATTGCAATTGGAATGCTCTTTCCCTATTTTCTTGGTACTATCTTTACACACTTCAATGGTTTTTGGAAACACTTCATATGTTATATTTGGGCAATTTTTCCAACATAAGGAAAAGGTAATAAAATCTACATAAAATATAAGTAGGGAACTCAAAATAAACTTAATTCAAATAATTTTGGCTTATGGGAAAAGTCCTCCCATATTTTCTAATGTTTTTCTATGCAAAAAAAAAAAGGCTCATGACTTTTCCAACAACCCCATATAGTGAATATCTTTGCTGTTGTTTAGGTGAGGGAGACTCATAGAGTGCAGTCATATTTCCAGGAGAGGATCTTGATCTTTTTTTTTTTATATAATTTTTTCTAACTTTTTAAAAAATTTATTTATTTATTTTTTATTAGACAGAGACAGAGAGAAATTGAAGGGAAGGGGTGATAGAGATGGAGAGAGACAGAGAAACACCTGCAGCCCTCCTTCACCACATGTGAAGCTTTCCCCCTGCAGGTGGGGACTAGGGGCTTGAACCTGGTTCCTTGCGCACTGTAGTGTGTGCGCTTAACCAGGTGCACCACCGCCTGGCCCCCGAGGATCTTGATCTTCAAAGGAAGTAAAGCACTGCCAGACAGTGGGAAGACATGAGTCCAGTAAAGCCAACGGCAGGTTCTTGTGAATCAGCAGAATCTTGAGTTCCTTGAGTGATGTCTACTGTTATTGACCAAAATGCTGGTTGTGCCCTGCAGTGCAAGATTATTTGAATGAAATAACTCGGGGAAAACTTAGACAAAGTTGTTATTCCCCCCTTTAAATTTATTTTTCTTAGGGGAATTAATGGTCTATGTTTGTTGGCACATGTGTAAATTTAAGTTTTCTATAAAATACTCACATCCCCTGCCTAGGTCCTCCTCCACCATCTTGCACCAGGGCCTGAAAGCCACCCCTCGCCCCAGAACTCCAAAATTCTTTACTTTGGTGCAGTATACCAAAACCAACCCAAGTTCTGCTTTGTGTTTCCCCCTTTCTGTTCTTGTTTTTTCAATTTCTATCTATGATTGAGATCATCCCATATTCCTCCTATTTGTGGCTGATCTCACTTCACAGGATTCCTTCAAGTTCCCCCTTTCTGATGTGAAGACTTGGAAAAGCGTAACTATTGATAGCAAAGCCTGTCTTCTTGCTGGTTTACAGCAAGAAGAAAATGCTAAGAAAAATAGATAAGAAGCTTATATAAGGCTGGATAGTATAATTCCTTTCTGGTTCTTTTTAAGGACCATATTTTCTCTTTAACTGACTGACTCTTAAGTGTGTATTTCCCTTACCAATGACATTTTTACCTGTAACTCAACTAACAGGGAATCCTGGCTTTTGAAATACTTTATTATGCTTCCTAACAACCAGTTCCTCCCCCAACATACATATATGCAACAGTGTTTTAAACATTGTTATCAAAGTCTGTATTAAAATGTTAAAATATACTGATGGCTAAAATGCATGACAGAGCAACTTGACAACACTGAGACATGGAAACTCCTGTTGTTCCCAGTTTCCTTGTCACAAATGTGAATGCCAGAATGTCATTTCAGTGTTCTTTTTTTTTTTTTTTTTTTAAATTTTTTAACCAGATCACTGTTCAGCTCTGGCTTATGGTGATGCGCGGGGGATTGAACCTAGGAGTTTGGAGTCTCAGGCATGAGAGTCTGTTTGCATAACCATTATGCTATCTACCCTTCGCCCAGAATATCATTTCAAAGATTATAAAGCAGTGCTGTAGGTGACCGAAGAATGCAGTAAACTCCTTACTAGTGTCAAGACAAAATTAGAGTCCATTTTAAGGTCATGAATTAGAGTTGTTTTATTATATTTTTCATGAGTTAAAATACTAAGAGGAACATGTTTTTTTTTTTTTAATTTTTTATTTAAGAAAGGATTAGTGAACAAAAGCATAAGGTAGGAGGGGTACAACTCCACACAATTCCCAACACCCAATCCCCATAACCCACCCCCTCCCCTGATAGCTTTCCCATTCTCTATCCCTCTGGGAGCATGGACCCAGGGTCGTTGAGGGATGCAGAAGGTAGAAGGTCTGGCTTCTGTAATTGCTTCCCCGCTGAACATGGGCGTTGACTGGTCGGTCCATACCCCCAGTCTGCCTCTCTCTTTCCCTAGTAGGGTGTGACTCTGGGGAAGCTGAGCTCCAGGACGCATTGGTGGGGTCTTCAATCCAGGGAAGCCTAGCCAGCATCCTGGTGGCATCTGGAACCTGGTGATTGAAAACAGAGTTAACATATGAAGCCAAACAATTTGTTGAGCAATCATGGATCCCAAGCTTGATTATCTCAATAGATGCAGAGAAAGCCTTTGACAAAATCCAACACCCATTCATGCTCAAAACTCTACAGAAAATGGGAATAGATGGGAAATTCCTCAAGATAGTGGAGTCTATATATAGCAAACCTACAGCCAACATCATACTCAATGGAGAGAAGCTGAAAGCATTCCCACTCAGATCGGGGACTAGACAGGGCTGTCCACTGTCACCGTTACTCTTCAACATAGTATTGGAAGTTCTTGCCATAGCAATCAGGCAAGAGAAAGAAATCAAAGGGATACAGATTGGAAGGGAAGAAGTCAAGCTCTCACTATTTGCAGATGATATGATAGTATACATAGAAAGACCTAAAGAATCCAGTAGAAAATTACTGGAAGTTGTTAGGCAATATAGCAAGGTATCAGGCTACAAAATCAATGTATAAAAATCAGTGGCATTTCTTTATGCAAACACTAAATCTGAAGAAGAAGACATCCAGAAATCACTCCCATTTACTGTTTCAGCAAAATCAATCAAATACCTAGGAATAAAGTTGACCAAAAAAGTGAAAGACTTGTATACTGAAAACTATGAGTCGCTACTCAAGGAGATAGAAACTGATACCAAGAAATGGAAAGATATCCCATGCTCATGGATTGGAAGAATAAATATCATCAAAATGAATATTCTCCCCAGAGCCATATACAAATTTAATGCAATACCCATCAAAGTTCCACCAGGCTTCTTTAAGAGAATAGAACAAACGCTACAATCATTTATCTGGAACCTGAAAACACCTAGAATTGCCAAAACCATCTTAAGGAAAAGAAACAGAAATGGAGGCATCACACTCCCAGACCTTAAACTATATTATAAAGCCATCATCATCAAAACAGCATGGTACTGGAACAAAAATAGGCATACAGACCAGTGGAACAGAATTGAAAGCCCAGAAGTAAATCCCAACACCTATGGGCATCTAATCTTTGATAAGGGGGCCCAAAGGATTAAATGGAAAAAGGAGGCTCTCTTCAATAAATGGTGCTGGAAAAACTGGGTTGAAACATGCAGAAGAATGAAATTGAACCACTTTATCTCACCAGAAACAAAAATCAACTCCAAATGGATCAAAGACCTAGATGTCAGACCAGAAACAATCAAATACTTAGAGGAAAACATTGGTAAAACACTTTCCCACATACACCTCAAGGACATCTTTGATGAATCAAACCCAATTGCAAGGAAGACCAAAGCAGAAACAAACCAATGGGACTACATCAAATTGAGGAACATGTTTTATGACTGGTGAATAAGTTTGTTTTATACTTTGGGAAATAAAATCTGTGGCTTGATCAAGTTCAGAGGCAGTGCATCTCAGAAAGGTGACTCACCTTGTATTTCATCCATTGAATCTCTGCTCTTAAGAGTAAATTTCACAGAGTTTCATTCTCATGAGGAGGGCCCTTGGCCACCAAGCCCAAGCTGAAATCAGACTTTCTGTATCTGTTGCTGATAAGAAAGGATGGTCTATCCTGACTTCCTTGGGTAGACAACCTCACCAATGTGTCCTGGAACCTCACCTCTCCAGAACCCTGCCCCACTAGGGAAATACAGAAACAGATTGGGGATATGGATCCATCTTCCAATGCCCATGTCTAGCAGAGGAGCAATTACAGAAGTCAGACCTTCCACCTTCTACACCCCAAAAAGAATTTTGATCCATACTCCCAGTGGGGGAAAAGTGTTAGGGGAAAGATGACCAGAGGACTCTGAACACTAACTCCATCAGGACCCTGAGAGACAGGAGGAAAAAGGGAGGGGCATTTGGATGTTGTAATAGGTATATGTGTGACTTGAAAAGGAAGAGAAGGTGGGAACATGGGGGAGGGCAAGTATATACAAATATAGACAGATAGTTGTAGGAATAATAGTTAACCCATATCTACAACCTTAAGAGAATTTCTGTAGATTAAAATGGAGGGAATGGGGATCCAAAACTCTGGTGGTGGGAATAGTGTGGAGTTGTACCCCTGTTATTTTGTAATTTTGGGGGGGGCCTCCAGGGTTATTGCTGGGGCTCGATGCCTGCACCATGAATCCACTGCTCCTGGAGGCTATTTTTTCCCTTTTTTTTTTGTTTTTTTTGTTCCCTTTGTTGTTGTTATTGTTATTGTTGCCATTGATGGTGTTGTTGTTGGATAGGACAGAGATAAACTGAGAGAGGAAGGGAGACAGAGAGTGGGAGAGAAAGATTGATGCCGGCAGACCTGCTTCACCGCCTTTGAAGCAACCCCCCTGCAGGTGGGGAGCTGGGGGCTCGAACCAGGGTCCTTATGCCGGTTCTTGTGCTTTGCGCCATGTGCACTTATATTGTTAAAATTTCGGAGGCTCCAGCTTGCCGGGCTGGCTTCACGGGCGGGTAACAAGATGCGGCGACAACGGCTGGGCAGGGAAGCTGTATTTCTTTATTCAGGAACAACGATTCATAAACTAAACCAAACTAATCACCAAACAGAACTCTGCTGTCTCTTTGCAGCGGCACAAGCACTCTCTCTTACTCTCGAACTCAGGAACCCTCCAACTCTGGAACTCTGAAACTCTGGCAGGGTTCCTAGGGGCGGGGCCAAGTGGGCCCGTGAAATTAACAGGACTGATCCAATTCTCTTGGCGGGGGAGAACTAGAACCCAATGTAAAGCATACAACAATTCCTCCTTTTCTTTTAACTAAATGGCAACAGTATCAAGGGTGTGGGGTGAACAGAAACCCATATCGTACAGGCATTTTTATAAAAAGAAACTGGCACAAACATGGAGAAACATGCAAGCAAGTAACAAGAACCAGTGTGCTGCTAAGGGAAGGCCTGAGGGGGCCATATCTGCCTCTGTGGGCTAAACTTTATCAGCTTAAAAAAAACATTTCTTGCCTCTGGGGGGCGTACCTGTCTCAACGGACATTTGTATGGGGGTGGGGAACGGCCTAGAGTCCCAAAGACAGCTGGCTGCAATTTACTTACTATGAAACAAAACTTGTTATTAGCATATTTCTAATAGAGAAGGAATTTGAGACTTTTACATATCAACAGCATCTTTTAACCTTTTGTTACACCCATTCAAGATGGAGACACACCCTAGTTGTGGGCAGGAGAGGAAACCTCAGGCATGAGAATAATTAGCATAGCCATTGTGCGATCTACCATTTCTAATAGAGAAGGTAATGGAGAGTTTTACATATCAACAAGTCTATTTAACCTTTTGTTTAGACCAACTTAGTTAAAATATATTGCTTGTTAACTAATTTTTACCTCAGACTTTAAATGTAAGTTAATTTTATCTTTATGAGAATTACGTTGAAAACCTTTTTCATTTAACTTTGACTAGTAAGAATTTAGCCTTAAAGTTACTGTTTACCAAACCTTAAACATACACATAAACATGGTCATTAATACACAAGGAGAGAAACCTTTGTTACGAAGACATGTCATTTTAAACACGAATTTAAATCTGTACTGTCTTAGTTGTTGGGGGGGGGGTTCACCATCCAGAGGTGGCTTCTCGCGCAGCTTCCCCTTTTTGGGGGGGGTTCACCATCCGGAGGTGGCTTCTCACGCAGCTTCACTTCTAGGAATTGCAGGTTGAGATCTCTGCACAAATCTCTGCGTACTCCAGTTTGTCTGCCTTCAGACCAGACCGGCAGCTGGAGATCTCGTGTGCCCAGTTTCAGCAGGGAGCCTGGGGGTCCAGGAGGTCTGGAATCGTTCCAGAATTCATAGCAAGAGGGCAGGCGGGCCAGTTTTGTAGAAGGCATGGGCCTAGGCGCCCAGGGGTGGCGGCCATGATAGGCCGTCATGGCCCTGCCCCATGGCCCTGCCATGTCTGCTGCCCTGCTCGCAGTGGCCGAGCAGCGTGGAGGGATCACGTGTCCAGTGCCCTGCGCCACGCGGTGGAGAGCCGGCTCCTGTGGGCTGGCCTGCGTGCTGGCATGGGGCTCCTGCGTGCTGGCATCGGGCTCCAGTGTGTTGGCATCAGCCTCCTGTGGGCTGGCCTGCGTGCTGGCATGGGGCTCCTGCGTGCTGGCATCGGGCTCCAGTGTGTTGGCATCAGCCTCCTGCGGGCTGCGGGGCTGCAGGCGCGGTGCGCGGGGTTGTCTGGGTGCTGGCTGTTTAACCAGGTGGAAACAGCAGCTCCGCGCCTCGCCTCCTGCCCGCTGGCTCTTCCCGCTGGCTGTTCTGAGTTTGCCCGAGCAAGTGGAAACCACAGAGTGGTCCAGAGATAAATGTTCCAGAAACAGCAAAACAGTCTCGTGAAGAAAGAGCAAAGGCCTTTGGAGATCTCTTCACAAGCAGAAGAGAAGGCAATAGTGCATAGGTAGTCAAATTGTCTTTACTTATCTGAGAGAAGCGCAGGTAAGGTCCACGTGGGCGCCATTTGTTGTTAAAATTTCGGCCGCTCTTGCCGGCTGGGTTGGCTTCACAGGAGGGTAACAGAGACGCGGAGACAACGGCTGGGCAGGGAAGCTGTATTTCTTTATTCAGGAACAACGATTCATAAACTAAACCAAACTAATCACCAAACAGAACTCTACTGTCTCTTTGCAGCGGCACAAGCACTCTCTCTTACTCTCGAACTCAGGAACCCTCCAACTCTGGAACTCTGAAACTCTGGCGGGGTTCCTAGGGGCGGGGCCAAGCGGCCCACGAAATTAACAGGACTGATCCAATTCTCTTGGCGGGGGAGAACTAGAACCCAATGTAAAGCATACAACACACTTAACCCCTTATCTTGTAATTTTGTAGATCAATATTAAATCACTAAAAAATTCTACCAGTCCAAAAAAAGAAAGAAGAAAGAAAGGAGGAAAGGAAAGGAAAGGAAAGGAAAGGAAAGGAAAGGAAAGGAAAGGAAAGGAAAGGAAAGGAAAGGAAAAGAAAAGAGAAAAAAGAAAAAAGAAAGGATGGTCGCTTCAATGTCTTCAAAGCCCATTGCCATTGGGTTGTTTTGCTCTGAGGCCTGTTGAGGCCCTGCAATTCTCATGAGAAATGTTTACAATTCCCTTAACTACCTACAAAGGTAAGAATGGGAGTGGGGGTAGACAGCATAATGGTTATGCAAAGAGACTCTCATGCCTGAGGCTCTGAAGTCCCAGTTTTGATCCCCTGCACCACTGTAAGCCAGAGCTAAGCAGTTCTCTGCTGTTTCTCTCTTTCTATTACTTCATCTCTCTTAACAATAAAATAAATAAAATACTTTTTTGAAAAAAAGTAAAAGTGGGGTGGCTGGGCAGCAGCAACACCTGGCTAAGTGCTCACATTACAGTGCACAGGGACCCAGGTTCAAGCCCCTGGCCCCCACCTGCAGGGGGAATGTTTCACGAGTGGCGAAGCAGAGCTTCAGATGTCTCTCTGTCTCTCCCTCTCTATCTTCCCCTTCCCTTCTCAATTTCTCTCTGTTTCTATCCAATAATACACAAATAAATAAAATATTTGAGGCCAGGTGGTGGTGCACCGGGTTGAGTGCACATGTTACAACACACTAGACCTGGGTTCAAGTCCCCAGTCCCGCCAGCAGCGGGAAAGCTTCATAAGTGCTGAGGCAGGGCTTCAGGTGTCTCTGTCTCTCTTCCTCTCTATTAACTCTCCCCTCTCAATTTCTGTCTCTATTCAATAATTAATATATTTAAGAAAATAATAAAAAGAGGATATTTTACTCAGGAGTGGGGCTATTACCACAAACAATCTTTCCCTCTGAGAGACTCATCTGTAGTGTGGAGGACAAGAATCTGAAGACCTAGCCCTGGGCTTTCCGGGGCATTGCTCTTTTCTCCTCATGAGACTTCTCTCCTCTGCTTGAAGCTCCAAGACCCAAGTCTATTTTTAGCTTAAGACAAATATCAAAATTTTCCCTCAATATCTTTGGAATCCATATGTCTATGGAGACATAGCAATATGTTTTGCTATGAATCTGTCTGATGTTAATTTTTTAAATATCTATTTATTGGATAGAGACAGATATTGAGAAGGAAGGGGGGTGTTACAGAGGGAGAGAGAGAGAAAGAGATGGAGAGAGAGAGATCTGCAGCATTGCTTCACCACTCGTAAAGCTTTCCCCCTGCAAGTGGGGACCGGGGGCTCAAACCAAAGTCCTTAGGCGCTGTAAGGACGTGTGTGCTCGACCAGGGGCACCACCGCCTGGCCACTTGGATGTTGATTTGACTGCTGTAGCAGCTGGAAAAGAACCAAGAGGTATCCTATTTCTCCTTTTTCTTCTTCATCCTCTTCCTTCTCCTCATCACCCTCATCACCCTCATCCTTTCATAGTGCCATATAGTAATTAAAAAATAAATGATTTCCCAGAGGACAGAGTTCCTTGACATGGTTTAAAGCATTTGAAGGTTTATTACATGGTGGTACAGCAGTACAAAATGGTGTATTTGAGGTACAGCAAGATAGGTAATTATCAGCAACTTATCTGAGTAAAAAACAAACAAACCTCTGATCATATACTGGAACTGCAGCTTTGCCTTAGACACTGATCGGTGTCTCAGAGTCATTTACCCTTTTAAGAAGCAAACATTTCTTGAACTGCCAGCTGGGGTTGGTGATGGAGCAATATACAAACCCCAGTCATCAAGACTCAGTCTTTAATGGACAGCAAGAGAGTTCACTTGGGAAGGCAACTACTTGGCCATATACACAACCCAGGTTTCAACCTAGACCACATGGAACTGGAGGATGCTTTAGGGCATTCCTTTCTCTCTCTCTTTCTACCTTTCTGTCTCACTCTGTGTATCTCTCTCTCTCTCTCTCTCTCTCTCTCTCCTCCTTAATCTAGAATTAAAAAAAATTAAACTGTAGCACTGAAGCCATAGCAAAGGAATAAAAATAAAAGATTTGGTCTTTACCCAGGGTACCAGAGTCTTCTTAGTTCCTGCTTGAGGGTATGAAGCTGTGATTGTAAAAAGTTATTCATGCTGATACACCAACTAAAGCTTTTGAAGATCTCCTAGACAATCAGAGGACTACCAGGGCTCTGCCAGCGTGAGGAATTGATGGATCCTGTGAGACTAGCCTGACAGCTGTCGTAAGACGATCCCAGCAGCCTCAAATCTGTGCAGTGCTCTGGTCTTCACAGCCTGGTTTCCCTAGAGCTATCCACAGGACCACTGTGGTCTTAAGAGACAGAACGAGTGGCAGTCTTGCTGTCACTTGTGAGTGTACAGATACCCCTATGGAGGCTGGCTGCAGTTTAGAATAAGATATCAGAAATGATCGTTGCTTTCTTTCTTTCTCTCTTTCTTTCTTTCTTTCTTTCTTTCTTTCTTTCTTTCTTTCTTTCTTTCTTTCTTTTTCCATCACACTCGACAGCCATGTATTAAAACTGGCTAGTGACATGTTTCTCGTCCCACACACTGTATGGAACTGAAAGACTGCCAGTCTGTCAGGTCCTCCCCCCACATCTTTCTTGCCTCCTGCATATGCCATTCTTGAAACAGGAACTTGAGGTATGTACCTGATTTCGATATGAATTTATTTAGTAATGGAATTAACACCGTCCATCACCGGCATGTGATGCGCAGGAGCTGGTTAGTATTTTTCCTCCTCTAGCCCCCAGCCTCAGTGGGAGCTTGGTCCTAAATACAAGACTTCTCTTCTTCCCATCTTTCTTTCACTTAGGGTCCCAAGATTGAGACTCACTATATCACTAGAGTGATCATGTTCCTGTGGCAATAAGGAGGCCGGGTGGCGGTGCACCTGGTTGAGCGCACATGTTACAGTCAATGCACAAGGACTCGGATTTGAGCTCCCAGTCCCCGCCTGCAGGGGGAAAGCATTGAAAGTGATGAAGCAGGGTGGTAGGTGTCTCTCTATCTCTCTTCCTTTCAGTCTCCCCCTTCCCTCTTGATCTCTGTCTCTATCCAATCAGTAAAGATTGTTGGTATTCTTCATATTGGTTTGGTCCCCTTCCCCCCACCTCTAGGAGATTGTGGTTTGGCCCTTGCTAGTTTCGCAGGCGCCCTTCTCCCCGCCCCAGGAACCCCTACAGAGTTCCAGAGTTCTTGGCGCGGCTGTGTGAGAAAGATGCAGGAGAGATCTGAGTGGTGATTAGTTTGGGTTAGTTTATGAATCATTGTTCGTGAATAAAGAAATACAGCTTCCCGGCCCAGCCGTGTGTCCCCAAGTCTCTGTTCACCGCCGCGAAGCTAGCCCGGCCTGCTGGCACCCCTGAATTTTAACGACAAAAGATAACTAAATTAAAAAAAAAAAGACAATAAGGAGAAGGGAAGCATGTGAAGGAGATTGTGAGCCAAACATGTGCCTGGTCAGACATGAGGCCAAGAGCTTAGTCTTTGGCAGCATGTGACAGCACTGGACTGCGTCAAGGCATCTCCATGTGTGGAGGACAGTAGTGTTTTGGTGACTCTCCTGCCTTCTCTCTTCTCTCTTCCCTCTTCCCTCTTCTCTCTTCTCTTTCTCTCTCTCTCTCCCTCTCCCCCCCTCCTTCCCTCCCCCTAAAAATGAAATTACAATAAAAGGAGCGCCATATGTCTCTCTTGGAAGAACTGATCTCAGAGTGATGTTTCAATCCTCTGGACCCATCAAACCCTCCCTCACTGCTGGACCTACAACCTATCTTCAGTCTCCTTTAAGGGGAACTTTAACTGTGTTTCGGAGTCATTCTCTACTTTTTCTGAATGCTAGTGAAAGCCTATTACAAGTTTGCCTAGCCTACACACATACTCTGTGGCATAATAGCTACAGCAAGGATTGGAGGGTAGATAGCATAATGGTTATGCAAAGAAACTCTCTCATGCCTGAGGCTCCAAAGTCCCAGGTTTAGTCCTTTGCATCACCATAAGCCAGAGCTGAGCAGTGCTGTGATAAAAACAAACAAACAAACAAGTAAATAAATAAAGAACCACAGCAAGTATTCAGGAATCATTTTAAGGGAGATGAGCCAAAATGAGAAGGACAAATACCAGATGATCCCACTCACAGGTGGAGCTTAAAAAACAAAGACAGAATTGGAAAATGCAAAGTAAAGCTTGGACGGCTGTGGTATATTGTACAGGTCGAGGAAACCAGGGCAAGGAGGGGGAGAGAAGGCCCTGGAAGGGGGACTTTGGGGCTCTGATATATGATGGTGGAAAAGGGCCTAGTCGGAGGGTTGGGGTGCTTTGCAGACATCTCTCACAGGGACATGAGAATTTGTACCTGTGTGTCAGCAACTGTACTGAAAGTCTCTGACTCCTAATAAAATAGAAAAAAATGCTAAACTATTAAAACTAAAGGCTATGTAATTGCTTCTTCGCTGGACATGGGTGTTGGCAGGGGGATCCCAGTCTGCTTCTTTCTTTCCTTATGGGGTAGGGATCTGGAGAGGTGGGGTTCCAGGATTCTTTGGTTGAAGTCATCTGCCCAGGGAAGTAAGGTTGGCATCATGGTAGCATCTGCAGCTTGGTGACTGAAAAGCACTAAGATATAAAGCAGAAAGATTGTTTAGTAATCAGGAACCTAAAGGTAAGAATATAGAAGTGAGATTTGGGGTCTCCATTTTGCAAATACAGAAGCCACACCTTCCACCTTCACACCTTGTAATGACCTTGGGTCCATGCTCCCAGAGGGATAAAAAGTAGGAACGCTTCCAATGGAGGGGAGGAGATGGAGAACTCTGATGGTTGGAATTGTGTGGAATTGTAGCCCTCTTATCCAATGGACTTTTTGTTCATTATTAAATAAAATTAAAAAAGAAAAGAAAAGAAAGCTAGGGAATGCGGTTGAAAAAATGTAATGATCTAACCTCAGCTCGATCATTTTTAAGGAGAATTTCTTCAAATCAAACTGGAAATGGATCCTGGGCTCCACAGTTCCATTGCTTTTTCTGTTTGTTTGTTTTTTTGTTTTTGTTTATTTGCTTCTCAGGGATGAAATAGCAGAAGGGGAAAGGAAAGATCAGTGGTCAAGTTTTAATTCTTTTGACTGTTATTAAGCACTGAATAGAATTTGTTTAAGTGCATTTTTCTCTAAAACGTTTCTGCATGAATGAGAAAGCTATATGTTTATTCACAGTCAGACATTTATTATACATGAAATCAGAGCACAAATAGGCTGTCAGAATGTAGCCAAAGGGCTGAATTTAGACTAAGAAGCTTGCTGTTAACCATGTAAAGTGCTGTAAAAAATTGAAATCATAGTAATGGGGTGAGATATATAGTTCTTCCTGCGGAAATGTCCCCCTAAGTTTCAGGGAGCATTAATCATTATACCCATTTCCATTTTTCAAAGCTCTAGGCATTCTTTTGGATTTCTTTGTTCTCTGTTGAATGGTCAGATTATATCACTGACTGCATGTTTTATACTCTGCATTACAAATCTTTACTGAATTCTCATGAAACACTTCTGTAACAATACTTTCAGCTGGGTATTTTTTAGCTATTTATATTTGGAAAAATATAAATTTATTTTTTTTTCAAATTTATTTTCCCTTTTGTTGCCCTTGTTGTTTTATTGTTGTAGTTATTATTGTTGTTATTGATGTCGTCATTGTTGGATAGGACAGAGAGAAATGGAGAGAGAAGGGGAAGACAGAGAGGGGGAGAGGAAGATAGACACCTGCAGACCTGCTTCACTGCCTGTGAAGCGACTTCCCTGCAGGTGGGGAGCCAGGTGCTTGAACCAGGATCCTTACCAGTCCTTGTGCTTTGCACCATGTGCGCTTAACCCTCTGCACTGCTACTTGACTCCCAAAATGTAAATGTATGGATCTTCTCAAGTTGATATAAAAAGTTGATACTTCTAGAGCTAGAGATATAGCATAGTGGTTGTGCAAAAAAAAATTTAAAAAGACAGTCATGCCTATGACTTGAAAGGCCCCAAGTTCAACCCCCACTACCACCACAAGCCAAAACTGAGCAGTACTCTGGTGTTACAAACAGTAATAATAATGGGTCTCTGGCAGTGGTATACCCATTTGAGCTCACAGATTACCAGAAGCAAGGATGTGGGTTTGAGCCCCCTGCAAGTGGGACTCTTCACAGTTTGTCAAGCCGGTCTGCAGATTTCTCTCCACCTCCCTTTCTCCCTTTCCCTCAATGTTTTGGAGACTTGTGAGGACTCTAGTGGTTATCTTTGAGAGATGAGAGGGTGTGGACGCAGAACTCTGTTGGTGCATATGATGTGGAACTATACCCTATAATCTTACAATCTTGTAAACCACTACTAATCAGACAATAATAATAATGATCACTTTAAATAAGGAGATACTTCCAGTAGCTTTCCATCATTAGAAATGTAAGTACTAGATAGCTAGCTTAGTAAGAAGTTGTCTCAAGTTGCTCAGTAGTCACCATTCAGGAAGTCATATTCCATGCTGAATCAGAACGTGTTCCCTAGCTAGGGAATTATGCCTGTTCATATAGGGTACGTCTGTCTAGGTATAGTATTTTGAAAAAAAAGCGTCCCACATTATCGCATTTTTAGAGAAACTTATTAACTAATGGGAGAGAGTAAACCTAGAAGGTCACTCTGGCATACATGGTACCAGGAGTCACACTTGAGACCTCACCCATGCAAGTCTGCTGCTTTGTCTGCATCAGAACCTAACACCCCTCCCACTTCTTTGCACTCGATTATATTTCATTGTTCCTCCTAGATCAAGTCCCCACTAGGGAAGTGCGTACAAGACAATGAGTGTCTGAAACAGTGTGTTTGCAAATTGTCTCTCTGGCTGAGGAAGCGTGATCACAAAAGGTTTGGTGAAGACATCATTGCTAATGTAGGACCCAGTGTCTCCACTGACTCATAGACTCCCTAGAGAATGGCCAGGCCACGGAGCTCCGCCAATAACTTATTGAGTTGATTTTGAGACACTGACAGATAATGCATGAGTGGCTGAATCCAAGTTACCACTGGCAAAAAACTGACAGAACCAGTTTTCATCTAAACTAAACCAGCTTTCATCTTCTGTTGCTCTGCAGCCCTTGTGTGGGCAGCAATGTCATACCTGCTGTCTCTTCTTGCCCAGACTAATCCCTGCAGTCAGCCTGTCTGTCCCACCCCCCTCTGTCATTGAAAGGACACATATTACCCCCTCTCTGGTTAGTGTGAGCATAAACCAGTGTGACTAGGATACTCCACAGACCATTCAAATACATCTACAGTAATAGCTGCTTGAACCTTTCAATGATATTCACAAGAGAAGTGAAGGGCTCATCTTTGTAACCATATGACTTGAAAATTGCTGCTAAGAAAGAGAAAGGTTCACATCTGTATAAACAGATGATCCAGACACCAAACTGTTAGCCTCCAGGTCTCACACACCTCTTTGCTAGAAATACTCTGGGTTCTGTATGCTCAATTTGTTCTACCTTTGGTCCTTTTGATCATAGCTCACTCTTGTCGATGCATTCTAAAAGTCAGCTTTTGGGTTGTGTGACTAAACTTCAATCATTCAGGACTCCACAGTTGAATTAGTATGTTTCCTTGACTACTTGATGATTGAATAAGTGTCATTGTCCAAGACACTGAATGTTTATCCTTGGATGTTTAAACTAGAGCTTCACTGTTGCTTGGTAATTTAATGAAATGCATTGGATTTTCCCTTGAAAGTCTTGCAGTAAAGTACAAAAACTTGGCATACCACTTATCATCAAAAATGGGTATTTTCTCATTCGCCTTAGTTAGACCCATTGTGCCAGGCCATAGATTGTAGGACATTAGCAGGCCGGGAAATAAATCTAGTATATAATATAGTCAGCATGTGAAGAGTATTGGTATGGGGTTCAGGGGAGGCTACTTTGTGTTTGTCCTAGTCTTTTGATAAACACTTCTCTGACTTCTGAATTTCCTATATCAGAATGATAATAGCTACTATTTTAAATTTTTCCAGTTGTGTTCAACTCTTTACCTTCTAACTCTTAGAAGCAAGGCATTCTGGTGTCTTGTTGAAGAACTGTTGTATCAGAACACTCTCAGAGGTGTCCGTGATTAAGAACATTCTAGATAAAAAGTTGAGCAACACACAACTCAATGGAATGAATATATAATTTCAGAATGATAATAAGCACAATGAACTAATGACTAAATATTATGACAAGACAGGGTAAGTTTTTGGAGAGAACTTGTATCATATACCCTCAACCACTATTTAGAGAAGATCAACCATCTTACAGTGGTGACAATTAAGCAGAGATCTAAATTTAGCAGTGGAGAAAGCTATGGGAAGAGCTGGAGATTCCAGGCTTCCAGAAAAAACCACAAATTCAGATGCAGCTAGATGACTGTGGCTGGTGAGGAAACAGTAAGAGGAGGAGTACTTAGACATATGGACAGAAGGTTGGCCGTTGTAGATTTTTTATTGAACAGCGAGTGAACTTTTGCATATGGAGTAAGAGGTCTAGGTATATATTTCAGCACGATATTTCAAACTGATTATCCTACTCTTTGAAATATATTTAAAAAATCAAACAAACACCAACTAACTTGTGGGTTCCTTCGTGGACTCTAGTCTTCCAGCTTGAGCTCTATGTCTGTCTTTATGCCCAAAAGTACTCTGTCTTAATTACTTATGAGCTTTATTAATAGTAAGTCTTGATGTTGGGTAATGTAAACCCTTAAGCATTTCTATTAAAACAGAATATTTGCCTTGTCTGGCTCTCACCTAATCACTATAGTTGAAGACACAATTTTATAATGTTTATAAACTACAATGCCCTTATCCACATGGCTATCATTGGGCATGTGGGCCATTTCCAGCTCTGGGTTCTTATAAATAGTATTGCAATTATCACAGGTATATTTTTCAATCAGATTTTTTTGTTTTTAGTACTTCAAAAAGATACAAGGAGATGAATAGTTGTATCAAAGAGCTGGTCTGATTTTAGTGTATTCTTAAATCCCCATACTCTTTTTCATAGACATTGAACAAGTTTATATTTCCACAACAGTGTCTAAGAATTACATCTTTCTCCATATCCTCACCAACATTTGTTGATTTCAGTGTTCTGTTCTTCATTCTTTTCCATTTATCTACATATCTGCCTTATTTTAATCTATGTCTGCTTTTATGATAATACCTTTCTGTTTTGGTTATAGTAGTTTTGTACTGTAGTTTGAAATACGCAAGTGTAATAACTCTAGCTTTCTCCTTTCTTGTACCTGCTTTGATTCTTCGGTGTCTTTGAGGTACTATAAAAATAGTATATTTCTTCCATTTCTGTGAAAAAGGAGTCATTGAAAGTTTTATAAGAATTGTGCCAAATTTGTAGATTACTTTAGGCGGAGTATATTTAAGGAATATGATTCATCTTTATTCATGAATATGGAAAAAAAATTTGTTTATGTGCTTTTTTTTTTTGCTTATGAAAGTCACTATTTTTTTTCTTTTTCTTTTTTTTCTTTTTTTTATTTTTTATTTAAGAAAGGATTAATTAACAAAACCATAGGGTAGGAGGGGTACAATTCCACACAATTCCCACCACCCAATCTCCATTTCCCACCCCCTCCCCTGATAGCTTTCCCATTCTCTATCCCTCTGGGAGCATGGACCCAGGGTCATTGTGGGTTGCAGAAGGTAGAAGGTCTGGAAAATGACCCCATCGAAAAATGGGCAGAGGATATGAACAAAACATTCACTACAGAGGAGATCCAAAAGGCTAACAAACATATGAAAAACTGCTCTAGGTCACTGATTGTCAGAGAAATGCAAAGTAAGACAACACTAAGATACCACCTCACTCCTGTAAGAATGGCATACATCCAAAAGGACAGCAGCAACAAATGCTGGAGAGGTTGTGGGGACAGAGGAACCCTTTTACATTGCTGGTGGGAATGTAAATTGGTACAGCCTCTGTGGAGAGCAGTCTGGAAAACTCTCAGAAGGCTAGACATGGACATTCCATATGATCCAGTAATTCCTCTCCTGGGCTTATACCCCAAGGACTCCATAACACCCAACCAAAAAGAGGTGTGTACTCCTATGTTCATAGCAGCACAATTCATAATAGCTAAAACCTGGAAGCAACCCAGGTGCCCAACAACAGATGAGTGGCTGAGAAAGCTGTGGTATATGTACACAATGGAATACTATGTAGCTATCAAGAACAATGAACCCACCTTCTCTGACCCATCTTGGACAGAGCTAGAAGGAATTATGTTAAGTGAGCTAAGTCAGAAAGATAAAGATGAGTATGGGATGATCCCACTCATCAACAGAAGTTGAGTAAGAAGATCTGAAAGGGAAACTAAAAGCAGGACCTGACCAAATTGTAAGTAGGGCACCCAAGTAAAAACCCTGTGGTGAGGAGTAGACATGCAGCTTCCTGGGACAGTGGGGAGTGGAAGTAGGTGGGAGTGATGGGTCACAGTCTTTTGGTGGTGGGAATGGTGTTTATGTACACTCCTAGTAAAATGTAGTCATATAAATCACTAGTTAATTAATACGAGAGGGGGAAAATTAATTGTATGTCTTGAAGTTTTTCAAAACACAAACTAAATCTTTTCAATATATAGGCTGTGTAATTGATATGCAGACTCTCTCAAAAGCCTAGACCTAGTAGATCAGAAGCAACCAATAGCACAGCTATATACAAGATACTGGATACTGTACAGCAAACCCTAACAAAAGGACTTTTCAAAGTTAACCCAATTACCAAATAATGTGATGATAACATTAATTATCGATTGTCTTTTTGAACCCTAAGACAGCAGGAACCTCACATCTCCACTATAGAGCCTCTACTTCCCCCAGTCCTGGAACCATTGGATAGGGACCACTTTCCTGTATGCATCTCCCAATCCATATCAAATATTTATGTCTTTTTAAGCAGTGTCTTACAATGTTAAGAGTATAATATATAGATCCCTTTTTTAAGTGTATTCCTCTGTATTTCACTGCATTTGATATTAGGTTAATGATTTTCTTAATTTCTCTTTCTGATAATTTAATGATCAATGTAGTTATGTATTGATTTTGTGATGTACAACATTACTGAGTTTATTAGCTCTGACACTTAGTTTGGTATTATCTTTAAAATTTTCTGCATGTAATGCTTCACCAGCAAAAAGAAATTTTTTTCTTGCTTTCTAACTAAGATGATTTTGTTTCTTTCTCTTGCCTAATTATTCTGATTAGGACTTACATTTACATATTAAATGCATGTGGTGGCAGTCAGTCTCTGTCTTATTCTTTGTTGTTGGGGGTAACACTTTCAGCTTTGCACCATGGGGTATGATGCTAGCTGTGGGTTTGTAACATGTGGTCATTAAAATGGTGAGACTTGTTCCTGTTTCAGTGTTCTGCTTATAAGGAGAGTTGAATATTTTTTTATGTTTAGTCATTTGAATACCTCTTCATTTTTTAAATTTCTTTAAATTTTATTTATTTTACCTTTTGTTGCCCTTGTTTTTATTGTTGTTGTAGTTATTATTGTTGTTGTTGTTAGATAAGACAGAGATAAATGGAGAGTGGAGGGGAACACAGAGAGGGGAAGAGAAAGATAGACACCTGCAGACCTGCTTCACTGCCTGTGAAGAGACTCCCCTGCAGGTGGGGAGCCAGAGGCTCGAACCAGGATCCTTATGCCGGTCCCTCCCCTCTTCTTCTTCTTCTTTTTTTTTTTTTTAAGTAGTCTGCCTCCAGACCAAAGAGATAGATCGCTTTTTTGGCTGCCTGCTTTGCCATGAACATCACTCAGCTGCTAGTCCTCTCTTACCTGCAACAGGAAAGGTCTTGGTGCTGTAGAGCCTTTCCTATTTCCCCTCTGTCTCTCTGTCTCTGTTTCCCTTTTGATATCTGCCAATGGGCCTGATCATGAAACTAAAAATATATATATATATATATATATAAATATTCTGACTCTTTCCCATACATTTATTGAGTTTGAAGTTTTTTCATTTATGTATATGAACTTTCCATATTAATCAACTTAGCCCTATTTAGTTTCTAAAAATAAAGATAGAAACAGTCTTGAACCCCTTACCTTTGGGTCTTCTACAAGTCAATGAATTAAACCTTCCAATGGTTTACCCAACTCTCTCCAAGGACAGAAAGCTAAGAAATTTCAAGGAAACGTGGAAAGTGATGCTAACTCCATCCAGATCTTCACTGCTGCTTTGCATTCTCTGGATCCCTTTCCTGTTGATGTCCTAGCACATGTCTTCATGAGGGGATCTAGAGCTGAAATATTTTTCATGCTTAATCTGACTATCCAAGGCATTATTTACTTGGTCCAAAATGCTACTTACTAATTTCCTTCCATCTTAAGTACATTCCTTTTCAGTGATTTATAATTCTGCTCACTCCTTTTTACTTGTTTACTTCTGAGAAACTTCCCCTTCAGCACTGTGTTTGGATATATTCCTACAACATTCCCTTTTAATGTCCTCAATATTCTCAGGCTTCTACCTGTCTCTGACAACCCAGTCCACCACTCTCTTGTCTTGGGCTCTACCTTAGCCCTCAGTCTAAGTAGGCATCAGCTAATCTCACCCAAATATATACACATGCTAAGTGATTATCACTCTGCCATGGATGTCCTATAGATAACGCATCTCACATACTGGCACCCAGGCATATTTGGCACTTGGTCATGTGCCAATCCCAGTTCGGGGCACCAGTTGCCGGTCTAGCTTCGCAGGCAGGAGACAGATGACCAGGGACTTATGGCTGAGCTGGGAAGCAGTATCTTGTTTATTAATCAGATACATCACCTTTTATGCATCTCTTCACCGGAAGTGACAAGGGAAAGGAAATGACTAGCAGAGGGGGCGGAGCAAAAAAAAGAGCAGGAACAGAACATAGAAAGCTTCCATCTAACCAGTGGGGATTAAACCAATACCCTGCAGGCAGGGCGGGACCCAGGTAAAACAGTGATTATGTAAACAGACCACATCGTAAGTAATACAAGCGAACCTAATGTGATGATCAAAACAGAAGGTCTTATAAGCAGAATTTAGAAGCATACCAACAGTCATGTATAAGTAGACCAAACAGACCGAAAGCCCAGAGTCAATCATTCTTCAGTGGCAGGTGAGTGCAGGGGTCAAGCAAATTGATACTCTTCTGCTTCTTCTTCTAGTGTTTGCCACTCTTCTGCTGTTTTGCTTTGACTGAAGACATGGGTTTCTGTTTGTGTAATGCAGCACCCAGGAGTGAATTCAGGTCCTCATACATGCACTAAATTACTGGACAGCCTCTCTAGCACAACCTTTTCATTCTATCAATTTAGAAAAAGCAGGGGAGAGATGAGAGACATCTCAGCACCACTACAACGTCCAATCAGTGGTATCACATTCCATGAGGTAGGTACTAGGACTGAAACTCGGGGCCTTGCTCATAGCAACATACATGCTTCATCTCACAGCCTTGGAGCATCGAGTTTATGAAATTTCACAAGGATCCAGGATTTTCTAAGGCCTTATGCTTAAGTACAAACTGTCATAATCACATACCCTCATATGTGTATGTAAGTATATTTGAGGTATATATGTACTCATATAGACGTGCATGTTTAAAAGCGTTCACGGTTTCTTTTCAGTTCTAAAGAATTCCCATTTCCTCCCTTCCAAAGCCCACACATAAAGTCTAGGCCCTGCAGTCATTACCTAGAAATGTCAGAAGACAGAACACCCAGACATGGCTGCCCCTAAGTGTCCTCCTGCTCCTTCTTTCAGACAAATTACTCTTGCCTTTAATGCACTTCTATCCTTCCATTAATTTATGGAAGAGACTACAGGTGATCATTCTTTAAAGCTGTGTTTCCTGTGCTAAAAGGGGCACAGAGATATACAGGAAAATGAATTTCCATGGCTCTATGAGCTTGAGAAATGGAAAGCACCTTCTGAAACTTCACTAGGCACATTTACATATTAAAGGCTTTAAAAGGAGAGTAGAAAACTAATAAAAAGGCACTTTTTATAATTATACAGTTCAGCAATTAGCGAACTTCTGGGCCTACATAGCTCCCTTTTATCTTGCTGTCTTTATCCACCCCGTGAAAGTGCCTTCACTCTTTATTTGCGAAGAATAGAAAAGAGTAATTAATTGTCAGTTTTAAAGTATCAGTAGGGTACATTTATGCTTATAGCATTCTAAAATCCAGAGGGACTTTAGAGAATAAAATATCACTAGTGACTCAAAACCAATTTATCTCAGACATATCCAAAAAAGTGTTTATCTGTAGCTTCTTCCTTGAAACAGGAATGTTGGGAAAGGTGTCTTAACAATAGTGGTATGAATGATGACGCTGTCTTCTATTTCATTCAGCAAGGGATATGTGGCTGTCAAAGACTAACTAGTGGGACCTCCATATTTATTTTGGTGAGATGATAGTACTTTCAATAAAATGTAAAAGGTTACTAATAGTTTAGTTGGTAAATTTAAAAACATTTTAGAAAAATATAGGACACCTTAGCATGAGCTTAGAATAAGTCAGATATTCTGTCTATTCTCAATCAGTCTACTTGATTAAAATAAATCCAGTATTCTGTCAGGTGACCATTGCTATGGGAATGGACAAGCATTATGACATAGATATTCTAATTCCCTGATCAATCATATTTCTATTTATTTCCTTTAGTACTTCTGTAGAATAGAAGTTGGCAATCTTTTCCTATAAAAGAACAGATGGTAAATATTTCAGACTTTGCAAGTCGTGCAGACTTTGAAACTGTTCAGAGGTGCTACCATAGTATTAATAGAGACATAGACAATACATAAGTGATCCTGTGTGACAGTGTTCCAATAAAACTTTATTTGCAAAGCAGGAAGCATGCATACATGAATTGCTTACCCAATAAACATTATTTTCCAAGAGAGGAGGCAACCAGCTACAATGCACCGCTGAACAAGTGTTTGACTATATATGCTCTATATTTACAAAACTAGGAACAAGCAGAGACAATGTACAAAAATAGTGTGACTTACAATAAAACTATTTACTAAAACAAACTGGATTTACCTTCTGAGTTGTAGTTTTCCAGTTCTTTCCATAATTTCACTTGACTGTCCAGGTACCTACTACTAATAGTCCCCTGACCTTTGGAGTGAACAGTGTGTTTAAGTGTCTCTCTGATTCTCTTTTGAAATCTCTGGAAACCATGAGACATGTATTCTTCTCCTTTTTTAAAATTCCTTTATTGGGGAATTAATGTTTTACATTTGACAGTAAATATAAAAGTTTGTACATGCATGACATTTCCCAGTTTTCCATATAACAATACAACCCTCACTAGGTCCTCTGTCATCCTTCTGGGACCTGTGTTCTCCCCCAAAGACCCACCCCTAGTCTTTTACTTTGGTGCAATACGCCAATTCCAGTTCAGGTTCTACTTGTGTTTTCTCTTCTGATCTTGTTTTTCAACTTCTGCCTGAGAATGAGATCATCCCATATTCATCCTTCTGTGCCTATCTTATTTCACTTAGCATGAATTTTTCAAGGTCAATCCAAGATCGGCTGAAAACGGTGAAGTCACCAATTTTTATAGCTAAGTAGTATTCATATATATATATATATTTATATATATATATACCACAAGTTGCTCAGCCACTCATCGGTTGTTGGACACCTGGGTTGTTTCCAGGCTTTCACTATTACAAATTGTGCTGCTAAGAACATATGTGTACACAGATCTTTTTGGATGGATGTGTTGGGTTTCTTAGGCTATATCCCCAGGAGAGGAATTGCAGGATCATATGGTAGGTCCACTTCCAGCCTTCTGAGAGTTCTCCAGACTGCTCTCTACAGAGGTTGGACCAGTTTACATTCCTACCAGCAGTGCAGGAGGGTTCCTTTGATCCCACAACCTCTCCAGCATTTTTTCATGTGTTTCTCTGCCTTTTGGATCTCTTCTGTGGTGAATATTCTGTCCATGTCCTCTCCCCATTTTTGGATGGGGTTTTCTTATTGTTGAGTTTGGCATGTTTTTATATATTTTGGTTATTAAACTCTTGTCAGATGTTTGGCATGTAAAGATCTTCTCCCATTCTGTGAGGGGTCTCTTGGTTTGGGTAGTGGTTTCTTTTGCTGTGCAGAAGCTTTTTAATTTGATGTAGGCCCATATATTTATGCTTGCCTTGGTCTTCTTTGTAATTGGATTCGTTTCATTGAAGATGTCTTTAAAATGTATGTGGAAAAGAGTTCTGCCAAAATTTTCCTCTAAGTATCTGATAGTTTCTGGTCTAACGTCCAAGTCCTTGATCCACTTGGAATTTACTTTTTTATTCAGTGAAATATAGTGGTTCAGTTTTATTCTTCTGCATGTTTTAACCCATTTTTCTAACTCCATTTGTTGAAGAGACTCTGCTTTCACCATTTAATAGTTTGGGCATCTTTGTCAAAGATTAGATGTCCATAAGTGTGGGGGATTACTTCTGGGCTCTCAGTTCTATTCCACTGTCAGTGTGTTTATTCATGTCCGGTACCAAGCAGTTTTTATAACAATGGCCCTGTAATACAATATGAGATCTGGGAGTGTGATGCCTCTAGCTCTGTCCTTTCTCCTCAAGATTGTTTTGGCAATTCTAGGTCTTTTCTGGTTCCTGATAAACATTTGTAGCATTTGTTCTATTTTCCTAAAATATGTGGTTGGGCTCTTGATGGGAGTAGCATTAAATTTGTAGATGGCTCTGGGTAATATATCCATTTTGATGGTGTTAATTCTTCGAACCCATGAACATGGAAGATTTTTCCACTTCTTTGTGTCTTTTTCAATTTCCTTGAGTAGTGACTCATAATTTTCAGTATACAAGTGTTTCACTTTCTTGGTTAGGTTTATTCTTAGATATTTGATTGTTTTTGTTTCTGTGGTAAAAGGAATTGATTTCTGGATTTCAGCTTTTTCTAACTTAGTGTTTGCATAGAGGAATGCCACTGATTTTTGAATGTTAATTTTGTTGCCTGACACCTTACTGTATTTCTGATGATTTCCAAAAGGTTCTTGCTGGATTCCTTAGGTTTTTCCATGTATACTATCATGTCATCTGAAAATAGTGAGAGTTTGACTTCTTCTCTTCCAATCTGTATCCCTTTAATTCCTTGCTCCTGCCTGATTGCTATGGCAACAACTTCCAACACTATGTTGAATAGTAATGGTGATAGTGAGCAGCCCTGTCTATTACCAGAACTAAGGAGAAATGCTTCCAGTTTTTCACCACTGATTATGACTTTTGCTGTAGGTTTGGTATAGATAGACTCCACTATCTAGATGGCAAGGTCCTATAGGGGCCTACAAAGGGGCCCATTATGTTTTTCCTGATGGAGATGACCAGTGACATCCCTGGGAAGACAACCTCACCAATGTGTCCTAGAGCTTCACCTCCCCAGATTCTTGCCACACTAGGGAAAGAGAGAGACAGTCTGGGAGTATGAATTGACCTGCCAATGCCCATGTTCAGTGGGGAAGCAATTAAAGAAGCCAGACCTTCCACCTTCTGTACCCCATAATGATCCTGGATCCATACTCCCAGAGGGATAAAGAATAGGGAAGCTATCAAGGGAGGGGATTGGATACAGAGTTCTGGGGGTGAGTATTGTGTAGAATTGTGCCCCTCTTATCCTATGGTCTTGTCAATATTTCCATTTTATAAATAAATAAAAATAAAAAAGAAGGATGCTTCCTTGTTAGAATATCTCTCTGCCTGTCTCTCACACACATGCCTATTTATTTGTTACTATTTAAAACAAATTTAAAAATCAGATAACATTTGAGGTTATAAAACAGTTCACCTGGTAGGGTGCCTGTCTTGCCATGAGCACAACCCAGGTTCAAATCCACAGTATACTACACAGGAGACTGAGACACCATGAAAACCTTGGGTATTTTCTCCTGTCTGTCAAAAACAAGTCAGCTGGTAGCCCATTTTCCAGGGCCCCAGATGACACCCAAATGTAATCAATACTAATGTGATGCTGTGGAATTTGCAAGGAACCTTCATCTCATTTGATATTTACAATTCTGAGAAATAGAACTTTTGTCTTTGAGAGGCAGTTGAAGAAGTTGAGGCTCAAATCTCACAGCTGGTAAAAGGATTGGGAGATAAATCCAAGACTTCGTATTTATGGATATGGGGTTTTACATCTGTCAAATTTCACCTTTTCTGGACTGAATTTCCTTTATAGAACACAGAAGGAGACAGACACAGAAAGACAGAGGGAGTGCAGCACTGTGGCTTCTGTGTGCCATGGCATGCCTGTTTGGTGCTGGGGCATGGAACTCAAATCACAAACACAGCAAGACATACACACTACCCAGTGAGCTATCTCTCTGACCCCAAATCAAGACTAAAAAAATTCAAATTTGGGGCTCTCTGTTTTACAGACAAGGAGATAGGAGTAAAAAAAAGATAGTAACAAAAAGCCAAATTAGTATATATACCAAAGAAAATCTTTTTTTTTTTCTGACACCAAAGTCATCACTGGGGCTTGGTGCCAGCACTACCAGTCCACCACTTCCAGGGCCCATTTCTTCCTATTTTTTTTCTTTCTACTATTTTTTTTATCAGATAGGATAGAGATAATTTGAGTGAGGATGGGGAGATAGAAGGAAAGAATAATAGACACCTGCAGATCTGCTTCACCTGTTCACATCCTTATGGTACTGAACAAAAAGATCTCTTATAGCTGAGTAGGACTCCATTGCGTACAGAGAACAGTTTCCTTGAACCATCACCTGTCACTGGGCTCAGGAATTCTTGCGTTGTCTTAAATTGCCCATTGTTAAGACATAAGATCCTGATGAGATGCTTTCTTTATTATTTAAGTCATTCAAGATAGGGTTGACTGGAAGCACTGCACTTGCTATGTGAGAGTGACTGGATCAATGCAAGAAAGTGTTGAGGGAGTGGCAGAGGGGGAACAAGAAAGAAAGGAAGAGAAAGGAGAAAAATATGGCTAGTTACAGGACAAGAGAAACCAGCCAGCATCACCCACTGGTCAAGGGATATCTGACTGAGGATGTCTGATCTATCCTTCCCTGCCTCTAGAATTAGGAAGAGGAGATTGAGCTCTGAGGAGGTCCCTTGTTGTCTTCCAGTGTATGCTATGGCTCCTGGCCATGTTAATTGATGATTAAGGTCAAACTCCTGTTTCCCAGGTAACCACAAACATCCTCAGCAGAAGAACCTTTTCATGGTGATCATTTTGGCTTCTTCCCCTGACCTCAGCCTCTATGTTCAATTTCTTGTAGAGCAGATACTACCACCTTTACCTCCAAAACCTCATTCTGATAGATAAAGCCACACAGGCGTGGTTCATATTTCCTACAGAGTCAGAGTGTGTCGGTTGGTGGCCCAGCCATTTGCATGCCTCTTGTTGCATGCTCTGGAACCTTCTCCAGAGCTTTTATTACAACCAAGCTCCAGAGAGAAAAATCACTCACAGGAACACCCACAACCTCGTCGCTATCTGCCATTCCCATTTCATGCCATTTCAAAAGCATGGTCTCCACACTATCTCAAAGGGGACCTCTGTTGCCCTGGGTCTTTCTGCTTCTCCTGTGTGTTTCTGTTAAGCAGTTTGTACTTTTTTCGGAGTGGCCCCTGCAAGGGAAGAGCCCTGTGCTTTCGGGAAGAAGGAGAGACAGCCGCTTTTAGCCCAGTGTCACTTCACAATTCTGTTTTCATTTGGACCAAGCAGGCTTTTGACTGACTTGTTAAAAAAAAGTGTGCAAAGCCCCAGAGGTCCCAAGTTCAATCCCAAGCAATACCACATGTCAAAGCAGAATAATGCTTTGGTCATGATTTCTCTAACTCATGAAAATAAATAAGTACATTGTAAAAAAGAAAAATGTCAGGGTATCTTTGTTAGATATGATTAGTGAGGCAGGTAAAATAAACATAGCCCCACATATTACAGTTACCCACAAAGAAATAGAACCACTGGGCAGTCAGACCAGCCTTCAGATATCTTGGCATTGTTCTCTCCTACATAACAAAGGACTCTTGAGTTGCTTTTAACAATGCTAGCCTCACCATAACCAGTTAGAATAATTGTATATTCTCCGTTTGCTTTCAGATATGTTTTCTGCTTATCTTTATTTAAAGAAAAAAAACTGTATTTAACTTTAATGACAAAATAAGTAGGTCCACTAACAAAATGCACTTAATCATTGACTAGACTGATAGTAGAAATATTTAATGGGAAAATAAATTGCATTTCCTTTTGTATTTGAGCAATAGCAATAACAACTTATGCCAGGCATTCACTAACCTTCCTTGATTAATGGTATTTTGAAGAACTAGATAAAAATTGACTCGGAGTTTCTCCCAGAATTGTTAATCTATTAATTCTGGAGCAAATTCAAAGTATTTGTATTTTCAGAGAAACAAAAGCATGACCGTGACTCAAGTGTTGAATTATTATATGGCTTTTTTTTTTTAATGCCTCACATACTTGTCATTTGGCCTGAGAGCTAGATTGTATTTGCCCATGATAATTGTAAAGCTTAAGAATCTCTGCAGTGAGGAAGCTGAGGCTTAGGATGAGGGTAGCAAAGATGCCCCAGGCTTATACTTCTCTAGTAGCATTGAGGGGAAAAATAAAAAGGCTTGATTGTTTTTTGTTTTCAAATACAAACTTACACAAAAGTTAACGGAACAGATATATGAACACAAATTCTACTTGTATGCCAAGGTTATTCTGCAAGGATTATTTCTCTTCCCATTCCCCTATCTCTGTCACCCTCTGTGTACTTTTCAACAACACATATATTTTATTTAGAGAAGCAGAGCATCCTTATTGTTACATACAGATGCTACGGCTCAAACTCACGACCTCATGCTCTTAGGTCCAAAGTTCTAGCCACTATGCTGCCTCCCGGAACACTCTCTGTATAGTTTTCAACTGTTCTTTTAATGTTCATTTTGGGGACCCAGCAGTGGCGCACTGGATTAAGCACACATAGTATGAAGTGTAATGACCAGCTCAAGGATCCTGGTTCATGCCCCTGGCTCCCCACTTGCAGGAGGCTCCCTTCAAAAGCAGTGAAGCAGGTCTGCAGGTGTCTATCTTTTCTCTCTCTCTCTCTCTCTCTCTCTCTCTCTCTCTCTCTTCCTCCCCTCTTAAATTCTCTGTCCTATCCAAAAAAATTTTTTTTTAATGAAAATGGGCACAGGAGCAGTGATTTGTAGTGTAGGCACTGAGCTGCCCTGCAATAGCCCTGGAGGAAAAAAAGAAAAAAGTCCATTGTTTTATATAATAGTGGTTTAATAATGTTTAATGAAATCGTAAGACAGCAGGGTACAGAGTTCCTACCAGCAGAGTTCCGTGTACCATCCCCTCCATAGGAAACTGCCCTAGTCTTTATCCCTTCTTAGTTATGGACCAAAGTTCTTTGGGGGGGGGGGTGCAGAAGGTGGGAGGTCCTGGCTTCTGTAATTGCTTCTCCGCTGAATGTGGGCGTTGGCAGGTGGATGTACACGCCAAGCCTGTTTCTATCTCACCCCTGGAAGTGTGGGGTCGGGTAGGGCTCTGGAGAGATAAGACTTAGGTATATATTGGTGAGGTCATCTGCCTAGGAAAGTTGGGATGGAATCATAGTAGTGTCTGCAACTTGGTGACTTTTTTTGGTCAATACCAGGACACCCCATCATCATGAATTTAAAGGCTAGAAAAGTTCATATGGAGAGTTGGGAGGTCTCCATTTTGTAGATAGTTAGTAGTGCTATTTTAGTTATATTCCAAAGAACCCATGAATATACTAGTTGTTTTTTTTTTCCTTGAGCCTGAAATCTGATATGCAGGTGGGTCCAAGTTATTGTCTGGAGAGATGATGTCATGGCTGGAAAAATGACCAGAAAACTGGACCAGGGAAGAGATTAGCTCCTAACTATGGAAAGGTATATAAATGTTGTTGACTATAAACCCCATCAATTTGATCTGATCCAGGGCCCACCATCAATTTGATCTGATCAAGGGCCCAGGTTCTCTTATTCTTAATGTTATTTATTTCTGCCCTAACTTTAGTGATTACTGTCCTTCTGGTTGCTTTAGGGTTCCTTTGTTCTTCTTCAGCTAAGCCTTTGAGGGGTGAAATCGGGTTGTTTGAGCTTTTCCTTATTTCCTAATGTGTGCTTGTATGGCTATGAACTTCCCTCTCAGTACCACCTTAGCTGTGTTCCAAATATTTTGATAGCTTGTGTCATTTTCATTGACTTCTCAAAACATTTTGACTTCATTTTCATTGACTTCTCAAAACATTTTGATTTCTTCCTTAATTTTTTCATTGACCCAGTAGTTGTTAAGTAGTTGAGTCTACATATTTTGGGACTTTTACTATTTTTTTTTGTTTATTTATTAAGTGTTAATTTAATACCACTGTGATCTGAGAAGATGCTGGGGATGATTTCAGTGGTCTTGAGTTTGCTGACACTGTCCCATGTGGACTTGAATAAAATGTGTCTTCCAGTTTCTTAGGGTGAATGACTCTGAAAATGTCTGATAGTTCTAATGTGTCTATCTCTTCATGTAAAACCACTTTTGTTCTTTCTCTTCCCTGTAGGATATGGGGACATGAGAGGCTTTTACTATAAGGTGATTTTTTAGCTTAATTACTCTATCCTAACCAAGAAGTAAAACAGTAGGGGGGGTGGGGGTGGTGGGGAGATAGCACAGTGGTTATGCAAAGAGACTCCCATGGCCCAAGGATCCAAAACCCCAGGTTCAATTCAGCTGTTCCATCTGCAGCCAGGCCCAAGCTGAGCAGCACTAGTTGGCCCTGTGAGTTTCTTTTAAAAATCCTGTTTGTGGGAGTCGGGCGGTAGCACATTGGGTTAAGCACAGGTGGCGCAAAGTGCAAGGACCAGCATAAGGATCCCGGTTTGAGCCCCCGGCTCCCCACTTGTAGGGGAGTCACTTCACGAGCGATGAAGCAGGTCTGCAGGTGTCTATCTCTCTCCCTCTCTCTGTCTTCCCCTCCTCTCTCCATTTCTCTCTGTCCTATCCAACAACAATGATAACAATAACAACAGCAATAACTATAACAATAAAAACAAGAGCAACAAAAAGGAAATAAATTAATAAAACCTGTTTGTACTCTATGAGTACTGAGGCAGTTATACACTGTGTCTCTCAATTCTTCAGGAGAACAATATGGAAAGGCTCCCACTATACAGCCCCACCTCTAGTCCACCAGGGTGTAGATCTTCTCTGTTTCCCGGCCAGTTCCCTGTCCCCCGAGTTCCCTGTCCCCAGTCAGAACTGGGCCTCCTCACTGCTGACCCAGCCTCCGAGGGGCAGTGGCAATGGAGACTCACAGTTGCATTTGGTGAGTCTTGGGGGTGGGGGTGGGGGGGTTCCTCTCCTCCCTTCAGCAGTCTTTGTTGGTAAAACAGACTGGAAGTGGCACCTCAACTGTCAAACTGCCAGACTGTTACCAGCCGCTTGGGAGTAATATGGGCTTTAGCCCCAAGAATCTCTCCAAAGGCTCCACTCTGTCCTGAGCCATACATGTTTGCACTCACCCGGTGACTTAGGAGGCTTCCAAAGTAGTTCTGGTTTTGTCTTGTTGCAGTTTCAGGTGGCCTTCTTCTCTCTCCCCCTCTCTCTCTAACTGGGCTTCTTTGTGATGTACTCCCTATGTGTATGCTTTTGTTGTTGTTGTTGTTTTGAGAGGGGGAGAAGCAGATAACTGTGTACATGAAAAAGAAGAAAATTTGAGACACTCAGGTAGAAGGCTGGGCAAGGTGGTCCCTCACCTCACCCCAGTGAAAGCAATAGCATATCAGCACCAAACCCACCATCAAGCACAGGGAGCCCGCAGGGAAAGGGAGATAGATGTGTTTCTGCTTCTCTCTACCCTGTGTTTATAGCTGCTTTCTCCTAGTTTGCTGAGGCTGCCAGGTGCTTAGGTGTAGAATTATTATATTAGCAGGGGAGGGGACTGAGGGGTGCCGGATACTCAGTGATTAGGACACAGCAAAGAATGATTCAAGGGTTAAAGGACGGAGGTTCGAAGCCCACATTGGATTGCTATTCTGGGTTCTTTCTCTCATGAAATGTCTGTATCTTATTTGCAGTAAACTACAAAGTCAGTCTTTTAAAAAGTAGAATCATCAGGAAGCTCAGCATTAAAGCTGTTCCTCCTCCTCCTCCTCCTCCTTCTTCTTCTCCTTCTCCTCCTCCTCCTTCTCCTTCTTCTCCTCCTCCTCCTCCACCTCTTCCTTCTTCTCCTTCTCCCTCTCCCTCCTCCTCCTTCTCTTCTTCCTCCTCATCCTCCTCTTCCTCCCCTTCCTCCCCTTCCTCTCCTTCTTCTCCTTCTTCTTCTTCCTTCTTCTTCCTTCTTCTTCCTTCTTCTTCCTTCTCCTTCTCCTTCTCCTTCTCCTTCTCCTTCTCTTCTCCTTGAAAAGCTCCTCAAATACCATCCTTTACTTCCAAGATCTGGGAAGGAAAAACGAAGATCCATGCACATCTTAATGAATTTTATAGGCTCCTGCAAATTGATTACTAAAGTACTTGTGATAACTGCTAAAAAGAAGTAAATATTTTTAAAAATTTTATTTGTTATGAATAGTATGTTGCAAGATTGTAAGATTGTAGAGACCCACACCACACCCACCACCAAAGCTCTGTATCCTCACCCTCCCAAAGATAACCACCTGAGTTCTCACAAGTCTTACTGTTTGCTGGCATCTATGTTGGTTTCTTCAAGTTCATGTGTATTATTCTTCTGTATTCCACATATGAGTGAAAACGTCTGGCTAGTTGTCTTTCATCTCTTTGCTTATTTCTCTAAGCATAATCATCTCCAGTTTCATCTATTTTGTCCCAAAGGACACAGTATCATCTTTTTGATAGAAGAGTAGCATTCAACAATTATGTATCTCTTAACTTCTGAAAAAGAAGTAAATTCAAAATAACATTCTACTACAACTGGGGGAGGTTACTGATAGAATGAGCACAGGGCTTGTAGCCCAGAGGTCCTGAGTTCAGTGCCTAATGCCACATACACCAGAGTGATGCCTTGGTTCTTGAGTCCTTTTTCTGTCTCTGTCTCTCTCTCTCTCTCTTTCTCCCTCTCCCTCCCTCCTTAAATAAATCTTTCCTAAGAACCACTATTATGTTGAACTTTAAAATATTTGTAAGCTGGTAGCAAAAGAAGACTACACTAGACCTGCAGTAGGCAGCATCTAAGCAACACTCAAGTCCGTGTAATGGAGTGGCGGGTGACACTTCTTTCTACATGTGAGGTCTGAGGTCCTGCCTCTAGCACACAACACCCCCCACCCCGGGTAAAGATGTGCATCTTCGTCCGTTTTCCATTGAAGGATGAATAGAATGTATTCACCTTCCGCTTCTAAGATTTATGGAAAGGCCCTGTGAGCAGGAAATTCTAAACTGACAATAAGAGACTTGTTAATAACTCGAGAGGAAAAAACAAGGACTTAAAGATGAGTTTGAACACACGTATGCTTGCCTTGGTATTCCTGTTAGCAGGTTCGTAGACTGGTGATGTCTGTCTCAGCAGCTCTGAGCACCAAGTTGTCTTGGGCTGTGTGTCAGCACACAAGCTTGGCCTGTCCCTGGGTAGACTGTAGGGAATGGTTAGAGCAGTCCCCTGTCCCCTTCAGATGCCAACCAGACTTCGCTGGACGGACGACCCCACCAATGTGTCCTGGAGCTCCACTTCTCCAGAGCCCCACCCCACTAGAGAAAGAGAGAGGCAGACTGGGAGTATGGATCAACCAGGCAACACCCATGTTCTTCAGGGAAGCAATTACAGAAGCCAGACCTTCCACCTTCTGCAACCCACAATGACCCTGGGTCCATACTCCCAGAGGGATAGAGAATGGGAAAGCTATCAGGGGAGGGGATGGGATATGGAGACTGGGTGGTGGGAATTGTGTGGAGTTGTACCCCTCCTATCCTATAGTTTTGTTAATGTCTCCTTTCTTAAATAAATAAATTTTTAAAAAGTGAAAAAAAAAAAACAACTTCACTACCTGTGCAACTGGGAACATTAGTCAATTCTTTTTTCATTTCTTTGATCCTCTACAGAAGGTCAAATCCCTGGCCAGTTTCAGATATGCATCACCACCACCACCACCCCCCAAAATCTCTAAATTACATGAGAGAACACGGTTTGTACTATTAAGCACACAATCCCACTGGAAAAGATATTATTAGAGCATAGCAGCCAGATGGCATAATTTTGAGTCCCAATGATTTGCTGGCAAAGGAGTTTCTCCTGGCTTCCCTCCCTTACCCAACAGCTTCCATTGGAGGAGTCGGCAAAGAAGCCTTCTCTAAAATACACACAGACACAGGCATGAGAATGTTTTTCAGCACCCAGGCTCATCTAATTTCAGAAAAGAATTTACAGCTATACTAATTTGAAAAGGTTGCAGTCAAACTTTCCTTACATCAGTCTTTCTGCCATGAGAATTTCGTATCTTAGGGAAATCATTCATGATGATATAAACTGTTCAGAAATGTAAGAAATGACACCCCTTGTCATACAGGCTGAAATCTCACAATCATAATGAAGGAAGGGGTCAACCAGTCTGGGGTTCATCCCAGGTTGCATCCTTTTCATGGTCAGGAGTTTGCCCACTTCCCTTGTGATAATGAAACTCAAGTGGTAAGTCTCTGTAGACTATCACAGACCTTGAAGTTCAGAGCTATGAGGACATTTTTCTGCACAGCTTTCCATGAAGCAGTGATGGTGTAGCTGGAAAACACAAACACATCAACTGGAAAGGGACTTGAATTAATGAATTTAGTAGAGTGAGTTAATAAAAGACCAATGTACAGAAATAAAGAATTTACCTACAAGGAAGCAGTACTTCTCAGGAAAAGCCAAGGAAACTAAAGACTTAATTCCCAATGACAAAAAAAAAATGCCCTAACATTCTTAAACCCAAAAAATATGAGAAGTGGGCCAGACCTAAATTATATATAATTGAAAATATGAGATCTAGATACTAGGAGGTAGTTCACCTAGTATAGAGAGCCAGATCAACCAAGTTCAAGGCCTTGGACTCAACCTTAGCACTATGGGAAACTTTCAACACCAGAGGACTTGGGGATGAGGAGGCAGCATAATGGTTCTGGGAAAGACTTGCATGCCTGAGGCTCTCAGGTCCAGGATTCAGTCCCCAGAATGACCATATGCCAGAGCTGAGCAGTACTCAGGTTTATCTCTCTTTTTTTCTCTCTGTCTCTCTCTCAAATAAATAAATAAATAAGCAAATAAGCTATAATTTGGGAATACAGTAGTAAACAGATCAATGACAGAGAATGAAAAAATCCAAAAGGATTCATAAATATTTTAAGTATTAGGTTGACGATGTATGCTAGAAAAAATATGTTGATTTCCCCTTCAATATTGATTTTTAACTTGTTCAAACATAGAAATCTAGGTTGAGAATAGTTTACCCTATATTTCAAAAGATATTTCTTCAATGAAGTTCTTACTTCTGAATGGGGGTAGATAGCATTATGGTTCTGCAAAGATACTGTCATGCCAGAGGCTCCAAAGTCCCATGTTTAAGTCCCTGTACCACCATAAACCAGAGCTGAGTAGTGCCCTGGTTAAAAGATAATAGTAATAAAGAAAGAGGGGGGTCAGGCGGTTGCACACCAAATTAGGCGCACATAGTATGAAGTGCAAGGACTTGAGCAAGTATCCATATTAGAGCCTCTGGCTCCCACCTGCCGGGGGTGGGGGGACGTCTCTTCATAAGAAGTAAAGCAGGTCTGCGGGTGTCTATCTTCCTCTCTCCCTCTCTATGTCCCTCTTCCTTCTCAAGTTCTTTCTGTCCTATTTAATACAATAGGAAAAAAAAAAAAAAAAAAGGCCTCCAGGAGCAGTGTATTCCTTGTCCTGCCAGCACCAAGCCCCAGCGATGACCTTGGAGGCAGAAATTTCGAAGGAAAGAAATTCTTATTTCTTTCTTATTGGAACTAAGAGATCTAAGGTTATTCTTGATAGGTCATTTGATGGATCTCAATAAAAGATATCTGAATTGTCATTTTATTGTCAAGTGTTCTCAAAGAAAGCTTTATTTCTGATCTTCAATATTGAAAGTTTTTAACATTAATATACTTTTTCTTTTTCTAAGTTCACTGATTTTGGGACTTATACTAAATTGTGTATTACATGATCTTGATAAATAGTATAAATCAGCCCATATCAGTGACCTTGTGAGAACTGCTGCAGTTTCCAACGGCTGGGATGGAGACTCAGAACTCTGATGGTGAGAACCATATGGAACTATACTCCATTATCTTACAATTTTGTAAATCAATATTAAATCGCTAATAAAATGCATTGTTAAAAAAAACAGTTGTCTGAGAGATTGCTCAGCTGTATTGTGCAAACGGAGTGCCTGAGTTCAACCCATGACACTGTCTATTTTAAATAATAAGAATAGTCATAATCGTAAGAAGGAGGCAGTGTTGGAATCTTCAGTGAAGTCATATGCTGCAGTTTCACCAAAGACAAGGAGATGTTGACAGAGTACACCACCTTTCTGCAAGAGCTTTCTTTCTGTGTTTTGTGTTTTGAACTTCATGTGGTTCACATTGACCTGAAGAATTGTGTCAGTTAAACAAGCAGAGACAAGTGAGCCCTCAGTCCCCACCTACAAGAGGAAGCTTTGCAAGTGGTGAAGCAGGGCTGCAGGTGCCTCTCTGTCGCTCTCCCTCTCTCTCTTCCCCTTCCCTCTAGATATCACTCTGTCTCTATCCAATAAATAAAAATTGTTTCTAACAATTATGGAAATGTTTTATGAGTCCACACTTGATGTTTCTCATGCTTGAGTTACAAATTCTACTCTTTTCTTTGGTGAGCAGATATAGATTGCCTTAAGAGATAGGAATTCCATTTCAAAATTGTTTTTTTAATCTTTATTTATTTGATAGAGGTGGCCAGAAATCAAGAGGAAGGGGGATAGAAAGAGAGAGAGAGGGAGAGAGAGACCACAACACTGCTTTATGATCTGCCTGTTTATTCTTTACTCCCAGTTCCTCTAGGAAAGTTCTTTGAATTGACCTTCTCCTCCCCCCAGCTGCATTCTCAACACAGCCTTCTGTTTTTCTTGTACTCATTTGGCTATCTTATCTGAAGGTCTTTCTTGGGTGATGATCATTGCCTCTATAAACAAAACAAAAATATTTGCACACAGTCTCACATTGATCCATTTTAATCAAACCAAATTTTGCATTGCATGCAGTGATAGATTTCCGATGAGATGTTTTTATCATCAGTTTGCAAATCTGTGCTTTAGAGAAAGCATTGACTTCAATCCATAAATAAGCAAAATGGTAATGATTTCAAGATTAATCTTTTGTGCTTTGCCAATGCAGCACTGTCCTGCAAGCAGTTCTCTGATGATCAAGATGCTGTATTGAATGTACAAATAAGAAATTAAGCTTCAAGCTCAGGACTATGGCCAGTGAATGAATGCAAGCGATTGGAGGAATCCAGTCTTCAAGGTGACACTGTTCATCTGATTTCCAAAAACAAGAAAGCCAGCAGACACATTTGGAACCATTCCTAATCAGTTTAGAAATTATTTCAAGCTATCTCTTTGGTACACTTTTCCAGTTATCAAATCTCTTAAAAGACAGCATAATTATTAACCCAGGAAGAGAGGTGGAAGCGAAATTCTACCTGAAGATTCTGCTGGACTTTCATGCCTGGGAATCTGGTGAAGACCTGGAGTGAAATTGGCCTATTCCTTTGGTCAGGCTTTCTTCTGTAGCTACAGTACTTTTACTCCAGCCTGCAGGTTCTACTCTCCTTAAGGGTTATGACCTCTAGAAACTCATGGTAAGATTCTGCAAGAATCTGTGTAGCATTGGTCAGCAGAGCACAAGAAATCCCTTCTGCTTCAATTACACATTTACCATGGGACCCAGTGAGACAAAGCAATCAAGTGGTCCAGGTGGGCCTCCAATCAATTATGATCGTACCAACACTTTGTGTATGTCTGAGAGAGAGACAACTGCAGAACTGTTTCACCTCCTGGGAAACTCCCTTTTTATCCTTTTATAGGTGAAGAACTTGAAACCAGGTGTGTGTGTGTGTGTGTGTGTGTGTGTGTGTGTGTGTGTGTGTGTATGTGTGTGTGCGTGTGTGCGTGTGTTCAACCAGTTGTGCCACCAACAAGCCCCAAGATATTTTGATTAGTGGTGATTTCTGAGTATGGAACTGAAGGAGTGAGTAGACTGAACTCACTGCGGATGGTATTCTCTCATGGACGGTTGCTACCAGCGCTGCTTTGCCAGACAGCCCATCTAAGTGCTCACATTACAGTGCTCAAAGACCCAGGCTCAAGCCCCTGGTCCCTACCTGCAGGGGGGAAAGCTTCAGGAGTGGTGAAGTAGGGCTGCAGGTGTCTCTCTGTCTCTTTCCCTCTCTGTCTCCCCCTCCCTTCTCAATTCCTCTCTGTTTCTACTTAATAATAAAGAAATAAATATTTTTTAAAAGGAGCTGTTATTCATAGATCTCTGGATGGGTGTGTTTGTTTCATTAGTATCTATCTTAGAGATTACATTTAGTTTTCTTCTGTTTCATGTTTTCATCTAGGTGAAGTAGGTTGTGAAGATGTTATTTCTCTAACTTAGTTTAAACTTGTGTGGTTTCTTTATGCTATGAATTTCTTCATTATTTTCTGCAAACTTTTATTCCCTTTGCTGATTCTTAGGTTATTTGAATGTTCTGAAGAGTCCTAGTTTAACCCTACTTTTATCTTTTCTTCAATCAGGGAGGATAACAAGGGCTTGGTTTGGCTTGTTGATGGGTAGACTGTAAGTTTTTCAATATAATGGAATCTGTTTGTTTTAGAAACCCTGCAAATTATTCCTTTTTTCCTTTTCCCTTTCATTAGTGAAGAATACCTTTTCCTCCCACTGTTTTGCTTTTCTCCCTCAGAAAATATGCAGCTGTAAAATTAATCCTGAAATCACTCTAGCCTCACTAAAATCAGTGTGCTTGTTTGTTTGTTTATTTGGTTGTTGGATAGGACAGAGAAACATAGAGAGAGGAGGGGAAGACAGAGAGGGGGAGAGAAAGTCAGACACCTGCAGACCTGCTTCATGACCTGTGAAGCAACTCCTCTGCAGGTGGGGATCCTGGGGGCTCGAACCAGAATCTTTACTCCAGTTCTAGTGCTTTGCGCCACCTGTGCTTAACCCACTGTGCTACCACCCGACTTGCCGTTTATTTGTTTTGTATGAGTGCCATGGATGGAACCCATGGACTTTCACATGCACTTTACTAATGAGCCACCTCCTCAATCTGATTTGTGTCTTAAATATTTGTGAGCAAGATATAAGGAAGAAAGAAAGACAGAGAGGAGAGAAGAAAGACCAAAACACATCTCCACCATCCATTGAATTGTCTTGGTGGTTCCATGGTGTTCCTCTGTGGTGCTTGGAATGGAGCCCAGGGTTTACAGCATGATAAGGCATGCACTCTACCATCTGCCAGCTCCAGCTTTGTCTCCTTAAACCACACTACTCCTTTTATAACACCTTATTCATTTACAATTATTTTCTATTATCTTTATTTATTTATTGGCTAGAAGCAGCCAGAAATGGAGAGAGAAGGAAGGAGGAGGAGAGAGACAGAGAGACACCTGCAACACTGCTTTACCACTCAAAAAGCTTTCCCCCTGCAGGTGGGGACTGGGGACTTGAACCCAAGTTCTTGTGCATTGTTAACATGTGAGCTCACTCACATGTACCACCACCCAGAGCCCACCTAGCCCCCCTTTTTTATCATATTCTTTGAAGTCAATTCCTGATGGGTTATGGACCCATCTACCAAGTGCTTTCTTAGTATTTGAAGAATTTTTCATAACCCCCTCCCCTGTCTTAGCTACTCTTTTTTCCTTGAGGGTTAATGATTCACAGTTTGGTTGTTGAGTAAAATTTCTCAGCTACCATGACAGGTGTCTGAAAAACACCCTACTTTTTATCTCAACTAGCTGTTATAATTTCAGCATTGTCTGGGCTTATGAAAATGTCATGTTAGCAACTAGGCAATTCTCAGCTTCTATTATCTTAAGCTTTCAAGCCAACATGATTATTTTCTGTATATATGTATTTTTGATTGCACACATCCCATTATTTGAATTTGCTTCATAGAAAGAAATCAAAACCTTACACCTTTATGTTCGTCTTGGTGTTCAGTTGTGACATAACAAATTACCTCTCACAGCAACTAGAAACAGCACAAAGTTATTCTTCTGTGGTTTTGAAAGACAGAAGTCTCACATCTGTCTCTCCAAGCATCACGGAAAATACTTGCAAGGCCGTGCTCCCTTCTGGAAGCTCTGAGGATGAATTCCTTCCAGGCATATGAGAGCTGTTGGGCAAATTCAATAAAAGCTCTTGTCAAATGTTTTTGTAATAAATCTGCCTGTTGCAAAGAAATGCTTTTAGAGCTCTGTGTGATTTCAGAAGGCAGTCTTAGATAACCATGGCATTGGCGATGTTTTCTCGCTCCAGCAAACAGGTCTCTTCTTTCTTTTTCTCTCCCTGCTCCCAAGTATGCCAGGATCACTCATTGCACAGAAAGAAATTGCTTTGGGGTCCTAAGAGAATTTAACAAAGTTCTTGATGAGACTTCTTACTCAGAAGCCTCTACTTGACAAGAACTCTGAGGAGGAGTTGAACACACAGTGTTCATCAGATGTCCCACTGTTACCTACTGAGACAGCCACAGCTTGGAAAGCATTTCATCTTGTTGCCTGTTTGGGTTTCCATTCCAGAAATGATTCTGTTCTCGAGCTAGTCTGCAGGGTTGTTGTAAAGAATTGTTTTAAAGCTGAATTTCTTGTAAATTTTTGATATCCTAAGTTCCATCTCCAAAACACACACATGCACACGCACACACACATGCCATCACTGTCTTTTTAATTATAAGTGTGAATTCTGTTCTGATTTTCTCAGAGTGCGTCAAGCCTTGTGTCATCTGTTAAACCTTCATATTAAAGCATTTTTCAGCCACTTTATGCTCATCTGAGTAATAGCACATTTGATGGTTCTGTTTTTTGCTGCTTCTTGTCATTTGCTACTTTGGAGAACAGACAGGACCAATTTTCTCTCCGCACACATCTGAAACCTTAACTTCCTTGCTCCGATATTGAAATAGAGAGAAATGACAATATACGAAATGCAGTGTTGAATCCAAACATTTGATATGCCAACTGCTATTCAGTGAAGAAAAATAAATGGTGATAATATAAATAAAAGATAAAATGAATTGAGGAAGCACATTTAGGAGTTCATTTCATTAGCTCCCAGATAGTATTTTTCTGAAATATTGTTCTACTTCTCTATAGAAAATACAAAGTTGATCAAATTTTATCATGTATAGAACCAAAGGGAATATGTGTAAAAATTCCATTAATACATAAATGCTACCAATGAAATTTAAAGAAAGAGAGAACTAAGGAAAGTAAAAAAAAAAAGACTTTTGAATATGAAATGTTTAGAATTACTGAAATCCAGTAGAGAATCACATTTACTGTTTTTTCCATCCCCTATTTAATGAAACAAGCAAGTCAACTGTGGAAAATAAAAATTCTAGATTTCACTTAGATGGGAATATATGGAGACTCTAAAACATGTAGGAATTTTCTTTTCCACAGATTATTAATATTTGATCTTAGAATTTGTATTTCTAGTTTCCTTCTTTCTTTCTTTGCTTCCTCTTTCTATTTTTCTTCCTTCTCTGGGATTAACTGCACATCATATCAACTTACTAATTCCACATTTCTTTACTAGTATTCCTATCCACATTCTGTACTTGACTCCAAAGTGACTAAATAATGTACTTCTCATGTGCTCAGATCCCTTAGATATATTTGCAGGCAAATAATTCAGTAAGATGTGTGGACTCTGATAAAAACATACACAGAGGGTGGTGGAATACAGAGCACACATTGCAAATCCAATCATGAGTCTAACACAAAGGTCACATTTTACACAAGTTTTAAAGGATGACTAGATGACAAAGAATGTAGAAAGAGCAATGAGGACTCTTGAGAGAGAGCAAGAAAATAAATGCTCTTCCTGTCAAGGAAAGAAAACTCAAAATCCCCACCTATCTCAAAAGATGATCAAATTCTACATATGTGATTTTAATTAAAAGGTTCAGGTCCGCCACACCTTTGAACATCTAATCTTTGACAAAGGGGCCCAGACTATTAAGTGGGGAAAGCAGAGTCTCTTCATCAAATGGTGTTAGAAACAATGGGTTGAAACATGCAGAAGAATGAAACTGAACCTCTGTATTTCACCAAATACAAAAGTAAATTCCAAGAGGATCAAGGACTTGGATGTTAGACCAGAACTGTCAGATATTTAGAGGAAAATATTGGCAGAACTCTTTTCTGCATACATTTTAAAAACATTTTCAATGAAACGAATCTAATTACAAAGAAGACTAAGGCAAGTATAAATCTGTGGGACTACATCAAATTAAAAAGCTTCTGCACAGCAAAAGAAACCACTACCCAAACCAAGAGACCCCTCACAGAATGGGAGAAGATCTTTACATGCCATACATCAGATAAGAGTTTAATAACCAGAATATATAAAGAGCTTGCCAAACTCAACAACAAGACAACAAATAACCCCATCCAAAAATGGGGAGAGGACATGGACAGAATATTCACCACAGAAGAGATCCAAAAGGAAGAGAAACACATGAAAAAAATGCTCCAAGTATTTAATTGTCAGAGAAATGCAAATAAAGACAACAATGAGATATCACTTCACTCTTGTGAGAATGTCATACATCAGAAAAGGTAACAGCAGCAAATGCTGGAGAGCTTGTGGGGTCAAAGGAACCCTCCTGCACTGCTGGTGGGAATGTAAATTGGTCCAACCTCTGTGGAGAACAGTCTGGAGAACTCTCAGAAGGCTAGAAATGGACCTACCCTATGATCCTGCAATTCCTCTCCTGGGGATAATATCCTAAGGAACCCAACACACCCATCCAAAAAGATATGTGTACACATATGTTCTTGGCAGCACGATTTGTAATAGCCAAAACCTGGAAGCAACCCAGGTGTCCAACAACAGATGAGTGGCTGAGCAAGTTGTGGTCTATATACACAATGGAATATGACTCAGCTGTAAAAAATGGTGAGTTCACTGTTTTCAGCCGATCTTGGATGGACCTTGAAAAACTCATGTTAAGTGAAATAATTCAGAAACAGAAGGATGAATATGGGATGATCTCACTCTCAGGCAGAAGTTGAAAAACAAGATCAGAAAAGAAAACACAAGTAGAACCTGAAGTGGAATTGGCTTATCGCACCAAAGTAAATAAAAGACTCTGGGGTGGGTGGCTAGGGAGGATACAGGTCCAAGAAAGATGACAGAGGACCTAGTGGGGGTTGTATAGTTATATGGGAAACTGGGGAATGTTCTGCAGGTACAAACTATTGTATTTACTGTTGAATGTTAAACATTAATTCCCCAATAAAGAAATTTAAAAAAAAGGTTCAGTGGTGTGTTACATATAATGGTCATTATTTGGAAACAACCCAAGTACCTAAGGGCAGATGAGAATCTTGGTCCTGCTGCATGATGATGGAAAGGATCCTAAATCGTGGGTGAGAACATTCTACAGAGAACTTTCATGGGAGGATAAGAAATTAGGCCCATGTGTCACCAACTGCATTGTAAACCATTAAGTACCACCAATAAAAATGATTTCAAAAAGGATCTCCTATGTGATACAAAAAATATATATATATATTGGTTTTGCTGAGGATGAAGCAGAATTATTTGACCTGGATTTTCCTGAGATTAGTTATTAGTTAAACCTAGTAAGGAAAAACTAGAAGGATTTTTTCTTTTCTTTTTTTCTTATTTATAAAAAGGAGATATTAACAAAACCGATGCTTAACCCTCTGTGCTACTGCCCGACTCCAACTTGTCCTTTTTGTCATAATAAAAGTTCTCCTGTGGGAGACTAGGCTCTTTTCCTTTATTTTCTCACAATATTTCACGGTCATGATGAAACTGAAAATAAATGACACCTGTAGCTTGGTATGCCACTGATCAAACTTAGTTTTGATGAGAAGGTCGTGAGACTAAGTGAAGAGAAGACCCTAAGTATCCAGTTCTGATGCTGGTGATCTTGCAGCCAAGCTGTTGGTATTTGCACCACACAGATTACTTTTACAGGGAGTTTCAAATGTCAAGGTGTGAGTGGGAGAGTTGGTGTCAACCACAGGGAGTTGAGAGAGGCTGGAAGATCTCGGTTTAAACAGCTTCCGTACAGTGATGCCACAGAGAGATGCCAAAAGTGTCTCTAGGCTCATATCTATGGAATGTTCTTGTCTACTCTCTGTGGATGGATAGCAAGACTTGACCTTCAGTTTTAAACACCACATTCTTCCTCAGATCTCTGTGTATTCAAGTAGTGAGAAGACAAAATTGTCCCAGTTCTGCCTCTGCGCTCACCAGTGACAGAACGCAGGCCCCAGGTTCAACTCTAAGGCTCATCAGCCTCCTGCACTGAGGACGTCTGCTAGGACCGCACTGGGCTGAAATGGTAGCCTCTGCAAGCTTGCCAAAGTGTTAGACTCAAAGATGCTGTGTAGGTACAACAGCCTGTTGTGCTTCAAGCAGATACAGAAATTGATGTCAATAGAGCAAGTGAAGGGTAATGACAGTAGAAAGAGTTCTCTCGTTGATACATCTGAGAACTGGGGTTTTTAAGAGAGGAAAGCACTTCTCATAGCCTATCTGTGATTATTATTTTTTTCTTTTTCACAAAAGCAGTAACCCACTTTTGATGTTCTTGTACTGGTATAGAATGATTCTGAGAGGCTTGCTTCAGCTAGTCATACATTTTTTGATGATGCATCGATATGTTTTCATTTCATACTTAGTGTTTAATGTAATTTCCATTCTAAAGTTTAGCTGAAATGCGGTAGCCAACAGATAATCTCCGCTTTTGATGTTAGAAGTGGTAGAGTGCATTGAAGAGCTTAAGATCATGGGGCCAGGCAGTGGCACACGGTTCCATGCACACCTTACAGTGCACAAGAGTGCAAGTTCAAGCCCCTGGTCCCAACTGCAGGGCCAGGGTAGAAAGCTTTGAGAGCAGAGAAGCAGGGCTGCAGGTGTCTCTCTCCCTCCCTCTCTCTTCACCTCCCTTCTCAGTTTCTCTCTTTCTTTATCCAATAATAAATAAATAAATATATTGTTTAAAAAGGAGCTTAAATTCACATGCAATATAGTATATAGTCATATTGTGGTAGGATGGTTGAAGGGGTAGCTTTTCCTCCCAGCATGTAATTATTGTGTTTTCTTTTTAACCCAGTGCATGGGAAGGCATTGATGACTTCACGTGCGTGTGATACTGATGAACTGGCTCCCCAACCCAATGTCATGTATTTTTTTAAATATATATTTTAGGGTGTTACTGGGGCTTCCTCACAGCAGACTGTTTTTAGAATGACAGACCCAGAGCCAGGCAGAGAGAAAGACACCAAAGCACCAGACACTCTCTCAGTGTGGTGCTTCCCAGTCTCGAGCCTGGGTAGTGACAGGATAAGAGACCTGTTTATGCCACCATGGCAGGTTTGTGACAACACCTGTCGGTGATAAGGGCAGGTGCACCACCCAAATGAGCTAACTTGCTGCCCTCCATATATGCAATTTCTTTTTTTCCTTTTTTTTTTTTTGCCTCCAGGGTTATCACTGAGGCTCAGTGCCAGCACTACAAATCCACTGCCCCTAGGGGCCATTCCCCCTCCCCTTTTATGAGACAAGACAGAGAGAAATTGAGAGAGGAGGGGGAGTTCATAGAGAGGGAGAGAGAAAGATAGACACCTGGAGACCTGCTTCACCACTCGTGAAATGTCCCCCCTGCAGGTGTTGAGCTGGGGGCTCACCCAGCTCCTTGTGCCTGTCTCTGCATTTAGTCCTGTGTGTGCTTAACCAGGTACTCCACTGCCTGGCCCCCTGTATATAATTTTTTTTTCTGTACCAGGTGCTCAAACATGTGTGATAACTTCCAAGGGAAGTGTTCATTCTTTGTTTCAAAGACAGGGGAGTTAGAAAAGTGAGAACACTCAAGTCCTCTAAAGTACTTCACTGTCCACTGAGCTGCTCGAGTGCCAGCTGTGGTCCTCAGGATGTGTACTCTGCTTTCTGAGCTTTCTTCCGACCTCTGTTCTGTTCTCTTGAGAGAATAAAGAATGACAGACTCCAAAACACCACTCCACCATCCTCTCAGTTACCCTGGCAGTATCTACCGTGCTCCCATGTAGTGCCGAGGGTCGAACCCAGAGCCTCATGCATACTAAAATCCGTGCTTTACTGGTCAAACTCTCCATCTGGAACAAAGATGCCATGGCTAACTTACTTTATTAGCGATTTTGCAAACTTTTGCACAACGATAAGCTGCCAGGGTATAATTTCACACCTGTACATGACGGGTGTGAGTCGCCACACCCTCCACCAACTCTTGCCATTTACTGAGTTAGGTGCTTCCAGAAGCTTCCCTCACCCATCATTCTGACTCTGCCGCCCTGTGTTCTCTTTCAGAGCTGGAGGCAGAGGAGTGGTGCAAGCATCTGTGCATGGAGTGTCTGGGGACCAGGCTGAATGACATCAGCCTTGGGGAGCCAGACCTGCTGGCGGCCGGGGTACAGCGGGAGCAGAATGGTAAGTTGGGGGTCCCCTCTTCCATCATGTGAATTCCGGAGAGAGTCACGGAGCTGGAACTTGGACAAGACCAGAAACATGTCCCAGAGCAACCGTCCTTACAGGGAAGGGGAGTGGCCCAGCTGAGCTGCTGAGAGACCCTCCCCAGATTGTGCACAGGAGGAGAGAATGTGCAGGCCCCCTGCCCTCCTGCTTTCTGCTCTCACTGCCTATATGACTCTGTAACTCACACATGAATTCCTCAAGAGTGGGGTTCTGAGCGGGTGGAGGCCCTCCATTGTCTTCTTTGACAGTTTTGTAGATGTGGTTCTTGTCAATTGTTTTCTTATGTTTTTTTTTTTCTGTTTTCCACTGTTAGTAGACTTCACATCAGTTTACAGTATCACAAGAATTTAGAACTATAATTTCACACTGATATACACACAGATACTCATACGTGTATATACTGCTACTGTGTCTATAATGTATGTATATATATATATATATATATACATATATATAAATATATATATTTTCATTTTATTTCCCCCACTCCTCTCAACTTCTCTTTGTCCTATAAAATAAAGAAAAAAAAATAAGGAAAAAAGTATTTTCAGGGAATGGTGGATTTGTAATTACAACTCTGAGACTGAGGCCCAGTGATAACCCTGGTGGTAATTTTTTTAAAAAAAGAAAATGTTCTTTTTTATGTGTAGTTAAACAAAAATAAATAACAGTGACAATTTTCCCCAGAAATGAGTGAAGAGGATCTGTGTCAATAAAGCTTTGCTCTCATCAGGGGGATATTTACAGGAAGTCATGGAGGTATAGCTGAGGCCCTTTTTTCTAGTTTCCCTTTGACATTCCAGTTTCTATCTCACACCCGCTTGGATTTCATCTCTGATTTGTTTTCTGAGAACATCCATAATCATATGCTTAAAATAGGATGCTCGTTTGCAGTTTAAGAAAAGACACGTTGCTGATAAATGTGTCAAGTACCACAAAAAGGGAATCTAGAGAGATGAATAAATTCAGCCAGTGGGTTGACACTTAGTGGTGCGGATTCTTTTCTGCTAGCTGCACAGTCTCATTTTAAAGTTTTAGGTTGTCTATGGCTCCCACTCAAATAGACATTGGACTCCTCTGGATGCTTGTATATTTATTTCTCTCTTTGGTAACAATATCACAGTGATTTGAATAGGATATAGAAAGGGATTTTCAGAGCAGAACAAATACAGAAACCAATGTCAGAGCTATATATATATATATATATATATACATGTTTATGTATCTGTGTCTCTGTCTGTATAAAAACAAAGAAATAAGCAAAAACTCCTGTACATAGTTTAAAGAAGACTTGGAATGTCAGCATCAACTAAGCCCTAAGGGCTTTCCTCAGGCTTATCTTGTTGAGTATGTATAACCGCATACAAAGGATTAAGTGTGTTTAAAAGGCTATATGTAATTTCTTGGTATAGTAATTATTGAGTTAGAGAAGGTAGGATTTGGTTCCTTTCAATGATATTTGGAAAGTACTTTAGGAAAGGGGGCCATCCGGGGGCCAGGAAATGTCCCACCTGGTTAAGCGCATGTAGTATTAAGTGCAAGGATTCAGGTTTGAGTCTCTGACTCCCTACCTGTAGGGAGTATGCTTCACAAGCAGCGAAGCAGGTCTGCAGGTGTCTGTCTTTCTCTCTCCCTCTCTGTCTCCCTCTCTTCTCTTAATTTATCTCTATCCTATCCAGTAAAAAATGGAAAAAGGAGTTGGTTGGTAGTGCAGCAGGTTAAGCACACGTGGCGCGAAGTGCAAGGAAGGGCCTAAGGATCTCGGTTTGAGCCCCCGGTTTCCCACCTGTAGGGGAGTCGCTTCACAAGTGGTGAAGCAGGTCTGCAGGTGTCTATCTCCCCCCTCATCTTCCCCATCTCTCTCTATTTCTCTCTGTCCTATCCAACAATGACGACATCAATAACAACAACAAGAACTACAACAACAATAAAAAGAGGCCCACAAAAGGGATAGTAAGTAAATAAAAGATAAAAACAATTACTGTAGGAAAAATGGCCACTAGGAAAACAAGGACATCCTACATACATAAGCAATATGCCCCGTCCTGGCCTGACCACTAAGCCCACTGAGATGTGATGCTGGAAAGATGCCCTTTCTCCAGGAAGCATCCTCTCCTGAGATGACCTTCTTAGTCATAAGGGACAAGGGACATAGCCTTTGTCCTGTGCTCTTCAGGCCTATGTTTCCTTTCTTGAAAGTGTTTCTTTGCATCTAGAGTGTAATAACTTCCTCTGTTGTTTCTGGCTTACTAAGGACTAGGTTAAAAAAAATAATTAAAGAGTCATTGATCATATAGCAAATGACACAAGCATCAATCATCACACTGTCCTCAGACTCTGCTCTTGGCAGACAGATGACTGCAGTGTATGTGCTGGTTGGTGGTGCGCACAGTTGAGCCTGCGCAAGGATCCAGGTTCAAAGCCCTGGTCCCCATTGAGACTGTGAGGCAGTGTTGTAGGTGTCTCCCTGTCTCTCTCTCTATATATATATCCTCTAGCCCTTTCAAATATTCTCTGTTCTATCAAAGAGAAAGAAAGAAGAACAAAAAAGGGCAGGGGGAGGGCGAAGGAAACAGAAAAACTGATCACCAGCAGTGGTGGATTCCTTGTGCAGGCACTAAGCCCCAATAATAGCCTTGGAGGCAAAAAGAAAAAACAAACAAACAAACAAACAAAAACTATTAATCAAGAAAGGACTGAGTAGTTAGAAATCACACAGATGGAAGTCGGGCGGTATTGCAGCAGATTAAGCACATGTGGCTCAAAGTGCAAGGACTGGCCTAAGGATCCTTGTTAGAGCCCCCAGCTCCCCACCTGCAGGGGAGTCGCTTCACAAGCAGTGAAGCAGGTCTGCAGGTGTCTGTCTTTCTTGCCCCTTCTCTGTCTTCCCCTCCTTTCTCCATTTTTCTCTGTCTTATCCAACAATGACAACATCAAGAACAATAACAATAACAACAATAATAACTACAACAATAAAACAACAAGGGCAGTGAAAGGGAATAAATAAATAAATATTAAGAAAAAACCCTTTCGTCATCTCAAGGAAGGAATGCTGTTTTTTTAATAGAGACAGAGAGAGATTGAGTGAAGAGGGAGAGACAGATAGGGAGAGAGAAGGAGAGACACTTGTTTCACTGGTTAAGAAATATTACCCTTGTAGACAGGCACTGGGGGCTTGAAACTGAGGCCTTACACACTACAACATGTGCACTCAATGGGGTATGCCATTGTCCATCCCAAGAAATACCTTCTAAAGCACATGAAACCCTTAGCTTCAAAGTACCTGTTTGAAATCACTAGTATGTGCAGATTGGAAAACATATTTATTCAATGATTTCTCCATACAAATTCAGTTTTTTCTCAAGGCATTTTCATATTAAATTATATAGCTTAATCATCATTAACATGATTTGATGATTTTATCAACCAGGTTCTGGAATACCACTTGAAGTTTCTTAATTACACTTAAGATCTGGGAGTCAGGCAGTAGCACAGTGGGTTAAATGTAGGTGGCGCCAAGCACAAGGACCAGCATAAGGATACCAGTTTGAGCCCCTGGCTCCCCACCAGCAGAGGAGCTGCTTCACAAGTGGTGAAGCAGGTCTGCAGGTGTCTGTCTTTCTTTCTAACAGTGACAGCATCAGTAACAACACAATAATAAGTACAACAACAATAAAAAACAAGGGCAACAAAAGGGAAAATAAATTTTAAAAATTAAAAAAATGAGTTAAGATCCTTGTGCAGAACTGCGCTATGTACTAAGTAGGTAATAAATTATATGAATGTGACTTCTGGTTCTATCATAGCTTATCATCAAGGAAAGACTCACTGCTCATGGTTACATGATTGACCACAGACATTTTTTTCTTTTTTCTTTTTTTTTTTTTTTTGCTTCCAGGATTATTGCTGGGGCTTGGTGCCTGCACTATGAATTCACTGCTCCTGGAGGTCATTTTTCCCATTTTTGTTGCTCTTGTTGTGCCCTTGTAGTTATTGTCATTATTGTTATTGCTGCTGTTGTTGTTGTTGGATCGGACAGAGAGAAATGGAGAGAGGAGGGGAAGACTGAGAGAGGGAGAGGGAGAGAAAGACAGACACCTGCAGACTTGCTTCATCACTTGTAAAGCGACACCCCTACAGGTGGGGAGATGGGGCTCGAACCGGGATCCTTATGCTTGTCCTTGCACTTTGCACCATGTGTGCTTAACCTGCTGTGCTACCAGTCGACCCCACAGAATTTTTATTTTATCTTCATAATTGCTACTTCTTCCTTGGTATTTGACAGACACTTTTAGGTAGTTTGGCTTTATTTACTTTTGAAGCAAACTAAGAATAAACATTTGCACACGTAAATTCTATGTGTAATAAGTGTTGCTAGATCAGAGTAGCTATTGATTAAATCCACTGCTATTATCATCTTTATCTACTGCTGTCAGCTGTTTTCATATCAGCTCAGAATCCCACACAATAGACGGGGACTGAACAGGAACTTATACACAAGTGTACACACACACACACACACACACACACACACCATTCCTAGAGGACTGATAGTGTTTTAGTTAGCCTACAATGACCTTAGAAAATCACTAATTGGGGGCCGGGTGGTGGTGTATCTAGTTGAGTGCACATGTTACAACGCACAAGGACTCAGGTTTGTGCCCCCATTCCCCACCTGCAGAGGGAAAGCTTTGCAAGTGGTAAAGCAGTATTGTAAGTGTCTCTCTCCATCTCTGTCTCACACTTCTCTCTCAATTTCTGGCTGTCTCTATCCAATAAATAATTTTTTAAGAAAAAGAAAATTACTAATTGAGGATGTGTTGGGCAGCCCCCCTGCTCTGCTCCATCATTGATGCTGTGGTCTATTTACATAATCGTTGTTTTGCCTGAGACCCACCCTGCCTACAGGGTATTAGTTAATCCCACTGGTTAGAACCTTCCCAACAGCTGCTATGGAAGCTTTCTACCTTCACACTCTTTTCTCCACTCCCTTTCCTAGCCATTTCCTTTTCTTACTTGCCACTTCCAGTTAAAGATATATATAAAGGCATTGTCTCTGATCAATAAAATTATTGCATTGTGTTCTCGCTTCGACATGAATTCCTGGTCTCTCTCCCTCATTGCTGAGTAAGCAGCAGCGCATGTTAGCTCCAGTGGAGTTCTCTCCAACCCAGAGAGCACATGCCCAGGAAGAAACACCCTCATGCTAGCCCGGCAATGGTGTTGCAGCCATAGTCACTTACAGAGTGTATACTACATAATAGCAATTCTGAGCCACCAGTTGGACCTATTTGTGGAGTAGGTGTAGCAGTAATGGCAGAAATAAGCATCAGAGCCAGGCACTATTCACCTGGAGAGTCCTGCAGGAGCAGTGGGACTTGAGCTTGGGGGTTGCTTCATTTGCCACCATTGAAACAAAATGGAAGAGGGACCTCAGCTTTGGTCAGCTAGTGCGTTCAGAGTCAGAGCTGAGAGTTTCGTTTGTCCAGGAGCTAAGGGCCCTGCTTCTGAATGAACCGGAATCGACGTGAAGTGCTGCTTCTTGCTGCCTGGCAATGTGTGGAGTCTTGGTCCAGATCAAAAACAATTTCGGTGTAGCTCCTAAATTATTTACCTGCGTCTGCTCTGGCCTCTCTGTGGCCTGCAGTCATTCTTCATTCACCCAGTAAATCATCTAGAGGATCTGTGATAGGGAATAATTTAAGTCGAGCAAATTTCTAGTAAAATGGTAACACGCCAAGTGTGCACATGTGTGGACACAGGAAGGGGAGGAGGGAGGAAGACAGAGAGAGAGAGAGATTGATTGATTGATTCACAGAGCAGTGAGGAAAGCAGCCCTATAAGCAAGGAATTCACTGGTTATTCTTTCTTGCTTATTTTTTTTCAATATGTAGTTATTTATAAATGAGAGACAGAGGGGTCCAGAGCAGTACTGCAGCATATGTGGTAGCAGAGATCTAACTCAGCAAGTCCTGCTCTCTCCCACTGAGACAACCCCCTCCCAATCACACTTGCTGGTATTGTCTGTAAGAAGATATGCCAGTGGTTGGTTTTTGCAAGGAATTCCATGCTGTTAGCTGTAAACTTCCGTAGCACAGACCTCGACTTAATGCCTTATATCATGCATGCATAGATGCACTGACAAGGGCTCAGCTGCTCCAGCCGGGAGGATGCTAAGATAGATTCCAAGATGCAGATGGTATCTAGGGCTCTGCTGTGTGTCTCTCATCCTCTTCCATGAGTGGTTACTCAAGTCATGTCTCAAAGCAAAAAGCAGCAAGGCAAGAGAGCAAGCTCCGACTTCCTGCACAGTTCCAGTCTCTGCATATGTCACCTTCACTTGACAAACCCTGGACAAAAAGGAGATCCCATGGCCAAGTGCAAAGCCAAGGAAGCAGAAGTCTACTTACAGTTTGGGATGTGTGATCCAAAAACACCAGAGGAAAGCAGACATTGTTGCTCTTACCCGAAAGAGAAGGGGAAAAAAAGGAAAGAAACCGAGATGTAGTAATAGGTGTTTAGTCGACTTAGGAAGTGAAGATGGAACCATTGAAAAAAATTGGGGAAAAGATAGATAGATAGATAGGTAGATAGATAGATGAATAGATGATAGATAGATAGATAGATAGATAGATAGATAGATAGATGGATGGATGGATGGATGGATGGATAGATAGATAGATAGATAGATAGATAGATAGATAGATAGATAGATAGAAAATCAGTTCATGGGGTTAGGATGGTAGCACAGCGGATTAAGCACACGTGGCACAAAGCGCAAGGACCGACATAGGATCCAGGTTCGAGCCCCCGGCTCTCCACCTGCAGGGGAGTCACTTCACAAGTGGTGAAGCAGGTCTGCAGGTGTTCATCTTTCTTTTCCCCTCTCTGTCTTCCCCTCCTCTCTCCATTTCTCTCTGTCCTATCCAACAAGGACAACATCAATAACTACAAAAATAATAAAAGAACAAGGGCAACAAAAGGGAATAAATAAATAAATAAATAAATAAGCATTTACAAAAATAAAAGGAAGAAAATCAGTCTATATCAGTGACCTTTGGAGAACTACTGTAGTTTCCAACATAGAAGATGGGGACACAGAGCTCTAGTAGTGAGAACCATATAGAATTATATTTTTATCATATATAAAAGATATATATTTTAAGAATAAATAATCTAACTAGGAAAGGAAAAGAATACTTGGGCACTGTTAATACAGATCAACTAGGTGTCCAGAGGTCCAAATCGTCTCTACAGAAAGGGGCCTTGTCTACACTGTGGGTGGGGATGAGGACGGCTCAGGCTTCTATAAGAAGCAGTGTGGCTGTTTCCCACTGGGCCCCTGGTGCCCTCAGGAAGGTGAACTCGTTGCATCACAGGGGAGGTGAGTGGAGGGGTATCTTCATAGGAATAGGAGTGCAGGCAAGTCAGAGAAGAGGACCCCTCTTCCTCTGTGATAGGTCCGTATTCTTATCAATTTTTCCAACTTCTGCTTCATCTTAGAGGAAAAGAGGTGGTAACTTGAATTTGAAAAGTTTCAGAACTTGGGTTCTGATAGTTCTCAGATGATAGCAAGTAAGTAGATACACACACTCATGCACACAAGAGAAACTACCTTGATCCAAGTCAGTATATATAAGAAGCTGTTGTTTTTGGTTTATTCAAGTTTTAATGATTCCTCTTTTTTTTTTTTTCACACACAAGATATAGTAATAAAGCACAATGATCACTTGAGAACAAGTGGTCAAAATGTAGAACATCACTAATTATTCTGTTTTTTTTTTATTTAAAAAAGGAGATATTAACAAAACCATAGGATAAGAGAGGTACAACTCCACACAGTTCCCACCACCAGAACTCCGTATCCCATCCCCTCCCCTGATAGCTTTCCTATTCTTTATCCCTCTGGGAGTATGGACCCAAGGTCATTGTGAGATGCAGAAGGTGGAAGGTCTGGCTTCTGTAATTGCTTCCCTGCTGAACATGGGCGTTGACTGGTTGATCCATATCCCAGCCTGTCTCTCTCTTTCCCTAGTGGGGTGGGGCTGTGGGAAAGAGGAGCTCTAGGACACATTGGTCTGTGCAGGGAAGTCTGGTCGACATCATGCTAGGATCTGGAACCTGGTGGCTGAAAAGAGAGTTAACATACAAAGCCAAACAAATTGTTAAACAATCATGGACCTAAAGGATGAAATAGTGCAGATGAAGTGTTGGGGGGAGGAGGCCCTCCATTTTGTAGATAGCTAGTAGGCATAGTTTAGTTATATTTCAAAGGGCCTGTAGTTATACTAGTTTTTGTTTGTTTTGTTTTTGAGCCTGAAATCTGATATGCAGGTGGATCCAAATTATTGTCTGGGGAGGTAATGTCATGGCTGGAAAGGGGACAGAAAGCTGGATCAGAAAAGAGAGTAGCTCCCTAATATGAGGAAGGGATATAAATATTGTTGACTGTGAACCCCATCGATTTGATTTGGTCTGGGACCCATATGCAGCTTAGGAGCCTATGTGACCTCTGCATCCCTGTAGAACTGAGCTCACATTCTGTGGTCATGAGTAGGAACATTCCAAGCTGCCTCAATATTAGGACCCATCTTCCTCAGATGTAGCATAGAGTATATTGTTCATTCTCCCTTTGGAGGATGGAACATTTTCTACCATTGTTGATCCAAGTTGAGGGCAAGGACCTATGTGGGGCCCACAAAGGGGTCTATTGTGTTGTTCCTGATAGAGATGACTGATAACAATGAAGAAAGGGATTTATTTGAGGTCTAGGCCCATCATATCTGTTTGGGAATCTCAGGACTCCCTGAGTAGGGCCCCAGATGATGTAATGGCCTGATCATGACTAAAGAGTCATCCTTAAAGTATGCCAGTCTCTTGCCCTTATTCAGCTTTTGCAGTCCTTACTTTGCTAAGGTTAGCTTTGTAGTGGGTGAGAGAACTGTAATAAGTAGGTGAGGAGGGTATCTAAGTCAAATTAGATACTATTTCATTATGAACTTTATATTGACTCACTGCAGAGTATTGTGTACTTTTGTTTTCAGTATATATTTTGCCCTGGTTTATGGATACGTGTGAACATATGCTCTATCTCATGGAACCTGGTCTATATCTAGGTTATGGGACTTTGTTAGGAAGTGAACCTTCTGGAATGGAATTAGAGAATACTATGAAAGGAAAGGTCTCCGGAGTTGGGCTGTAGCTCAGCAGGTTAAGTGCAGGTGGCACAAAGCACAAGGACCAACATAAGGATCCCAGTTCAAGCCCTGGCTCCCCACCTGCAGGGGAGTCACTTCACAGGTGGTGAAGCAGGTCTGCAGGTGTCTTTCTCTCCTCCCTCTGTCTTCCCCTCCTCTCTCCATTTCTCTCTGTCCTATCCAACAACGACGACATCAATAACTACAACAATAAAACAAGGGCAACAAAAGGGAATAAATAAATAAATATATAATTAAATTAAAAATTTTTTTTAAATTTTTTTTAAACTTAAAAAAAAGAAAGGAAAGGTCTCATCTGAGTAATGAAGCTGAAGGGTTGTCATTCAACACCTGACGTCTCTGAACACAGTCTGAAGTAAAGTATGCTGAGGTGGTACTTGCTGCACTGATTAGGTTGGGATCAGCGGATGCAATATCATTTGGTATGAATTGAGAAAAGCATGCAGAAAAGTGCGCCCCACCCTAGAGGTTTCAGGACTGGGGGAAATATAGGCTCTAAAGAGGAAGCGGGAGGTTCCTGCTGTCTTAGGGTTCAAGAAGACAATAGATAGTTATTATTACAATCACGCTGTTTGGTAATTGGGTTAGCTTTGAAAAATCCCTTTGTTAGGATTTGCTGTATCATACCCAACATTACCATAATTTATGTCCTTTGAGATTATTTGTATATAGCTGTGCCACTGGTTGCTTCTGTTCTCCCTGGTCTAGGCTTTTGAGAGAGTCAACATATCAAAGACTCAGTCTATGTATTAAAAAGAGTCAGTCTGTGCTTTAAAAAGTTTGAGACATACAATCAATTTTCCCCTCTCATATTAATTAGTGATTTATATGACTACAAATTAATAAGAGTATATATACATAAACACCATTCCCACCACCGAAAGACTGTGTCCCATCCCACCCACTCCACCCCACCCCCACCACCCTGGGTTGCTGAATATCCACCCTCACCCCAGGGTTTTTACTTTGGTGCCCTACTCCAGATTTAGTCAAATCCCTTTCAGATCTTCTTTCCCAACTTCTGTTGATGAGTGGGATCATCCCATACTCATCTTTATCTTTCTGACTTAGCTCACTTAACATAATTCCTTCTAGCTCCATCCAAGATGGGTCAGAGAAGGTGGGTTCATTGTACTTGATAGCTGCATAGTATTCCATTGTGTATATATACCACAACTTTCTCAGCCACTCATCTGTGGTTGGGCACCTGGGTTGATTCCAGGTTTTAGCTATTATGAATTGTGCTGCTATGAACACAGGGGTACAAATATCTTTTTGGTTGGGTCTCTTTATGGAGTCCTTGGGGTATATCCCCAGGAGAAGAATTACTGGGTCATATGCAAGGTCCATATGAGTTCTCCAGACTGCTCTCCACAGAGGCTGGAACAATTTGCATTCTCACAAGCAGTGCAGAAGGGTTCCTCTGTCCCCCACAGCCTCTCCAGCTGTCCTTTTTTTGGATGCCATTCTCACAGGGATGAGGTGGTATCTCAGTGTTGTCTTTATCCCATGTTTTATGAGCTTTGGGTTTATGGCCAAGTTCCTATATTCTCTAAAATTCCATTTTCACTCTATATTGAGGATGATAATGGCAGTGTGTAGGATGTACATGCCCTATATACTGTTACTGTCAAGCTCTATAGTACATATAATGCGCATAGGGTTTGTATGTAATAAGTACATATGAGTGAAAAGATTGGTCTGAGGCAGAAAAAAGGAAAACAGGAAGAAGGAAGGAAGGAGGGAAGAAGGAAAGAAGGAAGACAGAAAAGGAGTAAAGAAGGAAGGAATGGAAGGAAGAAAAAAGGAAGGAAAGAAGGATGGACAATCCCTAGCAGGAGAGTCTGAGAAAGGGAAGTCAGTGCAGAAGAAATGAGGAGGATCTCCTCCCTCAAATTCCCATCAGATGAGCAGCAAAAAAAGACGCTTCTGGGGCCCCACCCACATGCACAAGCTCAATTTCCCTGAAGTAAGGGTCCAAATAGCTGCACTCTGACACCCTCAGTGTCTCTCACTTGCATTAAGCTGAAAACTCAGGGTAATAAACCAGGAATTACAGTTAACTTTTAGGAGAGGGGGAAATAGAATAATTTTTAAAATCCAGCAGTGATTTAAGAACTTGTTCATATCCTGTAAGGTTTCAAAATCATCAGCAAAGTTCAAGATAAGATTCTCAAATTGCTCCAGGTCACTGATTGTCAGAGAAATGCAAATAAAGACAACAATGAGATATCACCTCACTTCTGTGAGAATGTCATACATCAAAAAGAACAGCAGCAACAAATGCTGGAGAGGTTGTGGGGACAACGGAACCCTCCTACACTGCTGGTGAGAATGTCAATTGGTCCAGCCCCTGTGGAGAGCAGTCTGGGAAAACCTCACAAGGCTAGAAACAGACCTTCCATATGACTCAGTACTACCTCTCCTGGGGATGTATCCTAAAGACTCAATTACACCCATCCAAAAAGATCTTGTACACCTATGTACATAGCAGCACAATTTGTAATAGCTGAAACCTGGAAGCAACCCAGGTTCCCAACAACAGATGAATGGCTGAGAAAGTTGTGGTATATATACACCATGGAATACTACTACTCAGATATTAAGATAGCAAACTCACCTTCTCTGACCCATCTTGGATGGAACTAGAAGGAATTATGTTAAGTGAGATAAGTCAGAAAGAGTAAGACGAGTATGGGATGATCCCACTCATAAACAGAAGCTGAGAAAAAAGAACCGAAAGGAAAAAGCAAAGAAGAATTTGACTGAGTTTGGAGTTTCACACCAAAGTAAAATCTCTGGGAGGAGGCTGAGTGTATATTTTCAGCTTCATTATAGGGGGTGGGCTAGGGACACAGACTTTTGGTGGTGGAAAAGATATTAGGATACACTCCTATGAACTTACAATCTTATAGATCATGTTATCATCTTAATACCTGCTTACACTGTAGTTCTGTCATTTCTTGTGTGCCTGGTACATTATTTGTGACTTCTTCCTTTAACTGGTTCTACTTGATAATTGTGTCTGCTAGATGATTTTTGAATGCCTTGAGTTGTATTAATTTCTCATTCACTATTACAAATCACTCATCAGTTGCTCCACAATTTTGCATTTAATTGCCTATTTCTTTCCCCAGATCTCTTGAGATGGAGATAGAGATCATTAATTTCAGCCTTTCATCCTTCTAATATATTCTGTAAAGTTCTACACTTTATGTATTTAACCATAAATTAAAATCCAAATAGCTCCTATATCATTTCAAGACCTCAGAATAATTCCTGAATTAAAATGGTGGAGAAAGAATAACGAAACCTCAGTTCCCAGCTTACAACAGGGAAAAGTCCAAGTATTATCTGTGATTATAATATTTGTATATAAATTCAGTGTGTAATATAAATCTCTAAGGTTTGCAGGATATAAATTCTTAACATTTTATAATGAAAATGGTTCAACTCTATATTGTGAAAATAAGGCTGTATTAAAATAATATTAACATTATAGATGACCAACTGATAGACATGTGAATGAATGTTTTATCAGTTTGCTTACTTGTTATTTCAGGGATAGATTCCAGGTGTTCTAGCCCTGAATTATTTCCTTGAACCCTGAACAAATTTCAGTCCAATGGTGGGTAAAGTGTGCTGCTATATTTCCTTTTAAAATTTTTGTTTATTTATTTATTTATTTATTTATTTGTAAAATGGAAACACTGACAAGACCATAGGATAAGAGGGGTACAGTTCCCACCACCAGAGCTCCATACCCCATCCCTTCCTCTGATAGCTTTCTATTCTTTAACCCTCTGGGAGTAAGGAGCCAGAGTCATTATGAGGTTCAGAAGGTGGAAAGTCTGGCTTCAGTAATTGCTTCCCTGCTGAACATGGGCATTGACAGAATGATCCATATTCCTAGCCTACCTCTCTCTTTCCCTAGTGGCGCAGGACTCTGGGGAAGCAAAGATCCAGGACACATTGATGGGGTCATTTGCTCAGGGAAGTCCCGTTGGCATCATGGCATCTGGAACCTGGTGGCTGAAAAAAAGTTAACATATAAAGCCATACAAATTGTTGAGTAATAATGAACCTAAAGGCTGCAATATTGCAGATGAGTATTTGTAGTATCCATTTTGGAAATAGCTAGTAGGTCTATTTTAGGTATATTCCAAAGGGCCCAGTACTTATTAGTTTTTGCCTGAGCCTGACATCTGATAGTTCTTCCTGGTTCAGTTTTGGAAGGGTATATATTTCTAGGAATTCTTCCATTTCTTCTAGATTCTCTAGCTTGGTGGCATATAGTTGTTACTAAAAGATTTTTTTTTTTTAATTTCTGTGGAGTCTGTTGTAATATCCCCTCTATCATTTACAATTCTTTTGACTTGAGTCTTCTCCCTATTTTTAGTGAGTTTGGCTAAGGGTTTGTCAATTTTGTTTAATTTTTCAAAAAACCAACATTTGGTTTCATCAATCTTTTGTGTGGTTGTCTTATTTTTGATATTGTTTATTTCCGCTCTAATTTTGGTGATTTTAGTCCTTGATGCTTTAGAGTTCCTTTGTTCCTCTTCTTATGATTCTTTAAGGCATGCAATAAGGTCGTTTATTTGAGCTTTTTCTTGATCACTAATGTATGATTGTATGGCTATGAGTTTCCCTCTCAGTACTGCCTTAGCTGTGTCCCATATATTCTGATAACTAATGTCTTCATTTTCATTTATTTCTAGAAACATTTGAATTTCTTGCTTGAGTGCCTCTTTGACTCACTGGTTATTAAGCAATATGTTGTTGAGCTTCCATGTTTTGTGACTTTTAGTAATTTTCTGTTTGTTGTTGAATGTTAGCTTTACTCCACTGTGGTCTGAGAAGATGCTTGGGATGATTTCAATGCTCTTGAATTTGTGAATACTGTCTTTGTGGCCTAACATATGGTCTATCCTTGAGGATGTGCTGTGTTGATTTGAAAAGAATGTTTATTCCAATTTGGGAGGTGAAGAAATCTAAAAATGTCCAGGACGTCTAGTCTGTCCATCTCTTCAATTAAGTGTCTTACTTCTTTGTTGATTCTCTGCTTTCTTGATCTGTCTAAGTATGAGAGTGGGGTGTTGAAGTCTCCCACTATTATTTTATTACTGTTGATTTGTTTTTGTAGTTCTTTCAGTAGGTGTTTGATGTATTTAGATGGGCCCTCATTGGGTGCATAGATGTTAATAATTGTTAAATCTTCTTGGTTGATTGATCCTCTAATATTTATGTAATGGCCTTGCCTATCTTTATTACTTTATTTAATTTAAAAATCTATTGTGTCTGTTGAAAATGTGTGTTCTTGCCCGTGTGTGTGTGTGTGTGTGTGTTTCATTAGCCTGCCTGATAGTTTTACATCCTTTCACTTTTAGTCTGTGTTTGTCTTATTGGGTCAGTTAGGATTCTTGCAAGCAGCATATGGTTGGGTTGTGTTTTCTGATCTATCCACTATGTTTCTTTTAATGGGTGAGTTTAAGCCATTGACATTTATTGATATTATGGATTTAGACTATTGAAGTGCCATTATTCAAAAGTTCTTTCTTTGTTCTGATATATAACAAGTATTTTGGTGATGTTATTGTTTATAAGAGATCTTTTAGAACCTCTTTCAGGGCAGGCTTGTTGATGGTTGTCTCCTTTAACTGTTGCTTGTCTGAGAAGGTTTTGATCCCTCCATCTAGCCTCAGTGAAAGTCTAGCTGGATATAGTACTCTTGGCTGAAATCCTTTTTCATTGAGGGATGGATAAATATCTTTCCATTTTCTTCTGGCTTTTAGAGTTTGAGTGGAGAAGTCTATTGATAGTCTTATGGGTTTTCCCCTATATGTGAGTTTTTGTTTTTCTCATGCAGCATTTAGGATCTTATCTTCATCCTTACTTCTTTTCATTGTAACCATGATGTGTCTTGGTGTCTTCAGGTCTGGGTTGATTCTGTTTGGGATTCTCTGGGCCTCTTGAATCTTAATGTCCTTTCTGTTGTCTAGGGCTGGGAAGTTTTCTTCTATTATTTCCTCTAGGATGTTTACTTCCCCTTCCTTTCTTCCTCTTTCTTCCTCTGGTAATCCAATTATGTGAATTTTACTTCTTTTGAGATCATCCCATATGTCTCTGTTGTTGTTTTCAGTGTCTCTCAATCTCTTTTTGAGCTCTTTTACCTCATTCTTCATTTTCTCTAGCTCATCCTCTGTCTGGCTAATTCTGTTTTCTGCTTCTGTTAATCTCCTTTCCCTTCCCTCAGCTTCATTCTCCAGTTAAGTTGCAGTATTACCTTGCTCTGCTAGTTGTCCTTTTAGCTCAACTATTTCAGCTTTAAGTTCTCTAATTACCTTGAGATATATTCCTTTAGGATCTCATCTGTTGTTTGCCTATTTCTGATAGCCCTTTCCTCAATAGTTTCCCTCATTTCTGTAATTAATAGTTTCATTTTTGTTTGGATAGTTCTTTTATCTATAATTGCTTCTGACTGATTTGGAGTTTCTTCTAGGATCCTGTCTTGATTCATTGTGGTAGCAGTTTTATTTGCTCTTGATTTGACCATTTTTTTTAGTTGATTTGGTTTGTATTTTTCTGTCTTATTGCTCTTCATTTGTGTTGTGTGAGGATAGGCCACACTAGAGTCTTTTCTCAGATGAAGTCACAAACCTCAAGTACCTGAAGCAAAGATTAATGCAGTTCAACCAAAACCAGATAGTCAAGCAACACCTCCACTCTAAAAACAAAAACCAACAATACAAAAGGAAAGAAGAAGGATGTTGGTATGCTTCTAATTCTGCTTTTAAAAACCCCTTCTGGGCAGGGGAGACAGCATAATGGTTATGCAAACAGACTCTCATGCCTGAGGCTCCTAAATCCCAGGTTCAATCCCCTGCACCACCATAAGCCAGAGCTGAGCAGTACTCTGGTGTTTCTCTCTGTCTCTCTCCCTCTGTTTCTCTCTCTCTCTCTCTCTGCATCTCTCTCTCTCAAAAATAAAATAAAAATAAAAATATTTTTTAAAAAACCCTTCTGTTTCATTTGGTTTAATGCCCCCTGCATTCTATTTATATAACACTGTATTCTATTTACATAACCTCTGTTAACAAGCACCACCCTCCCTCCAGGGCATTGGTGGTTCAGTGGTAGAATTCTTGCCTGCTCCACCCCCTCTCCTTGTCATACCCTGATTTTCACCAGTCAATTTTCTCTCCACCCTCTCTACATCACATCCTGTTTACACCCTACTTGGAAAGTATATAAGAACAACATTGTTCGTTTTAGGGGTGGTAAGTTGAAGTTGTAGTGTTAGTTTTAGTCTAGCTCGGCTTAGATTGCGCTGCGTCCTGCATGAATAAAGAGATACTGCGTACAACCCAGCCATGAGTCCCGGGTCGTCTGTTACCCGCCTGTGAAGCCAGCCCAGCGAAAACAACAGAAGGAAAAGAAAGAAAGAAAGAAAAGAACAAGGAAAAGTAATAATAGCCAAGTACAAAAATAATATGTTGACAATAAATTCTAGAGACAGAGAGAGAAGGAAAGAGGACAGAGACACGGGGAGAGAGAAAGAGAAGAAGAAAAAAGATTCTAATCTCAGTAAGACTTTTTCTACAAGAAGAATGAGTGCCAGTGAATAAAAAAGAAAGAAAAAGGGGGAAAAAACAGCAAAGAAAAGAGACTTTTCAGATAAGCTTAAAGGAAAGAAAAAGTGAAGTAGAGAAGGGGGGTGTCAAATTCCTCTCAGAATGTGTAGCACACCCAGTCACCAGTCAATGGAAGAAGTAGCAATGGCTTCTTTGCTCAAGTTGGAGAGGAGGGAGAAAGAGACAAGCACATGTAAGAATGATAAAAGAATAAATTTAAATAAAAATTCCTAACAATCAGTCTGCAGGTTGAATAAGTACAGATTGGCTGCACACAGCTTTGTCTCTTTTTTAAACCAAGCTCAAGAGTCAGCAGAAAAACACAGGTACTTTACTCCAGGCAAGACTGAGGCCCTGATTGGTCAAGTATTCTGTCACTCAGCGTTCTTGCTACCTTCAATGTCCTTTAAAAGATATTATATATAACTAAAATATGTATATAAATATATATATAAACATATATATATAACTAAAATATGCCTATTAGCTATCTACAAAATGGAGGACGCCCCAACTCTTCATCTGCACTATTCCAGCCTTTAGGTCTATGATTGGTCAGCAGTTTGTTTGGCTTTGTATGTTAACTCTCTTTTCAGCCACCAGGTTGCAGATGCCAGCTTGATGTCCATCAGACTTCCCTGGACAGACGGCCCCACAAATGTGTCCTGGAGTTCCGCTTCCCCAGAGCCCTTCCCCACTAGGGAAAGAGAGGCAGGCTGGGAGTATGGATCGACCTGTCAACGCCCATGTTCAGTGGGGAAGCAATTACAGAAGCCAGACCTTCAACCTTCTGCATCCCACAATGACCCTGGGTCCATACTCCCAGAGGGTTAAAGAATAGGAAAGCTATTAAGGGAGGGGAAGGGATACAGAGTTCTGGTGTTGGGAATTGTGTGGAGTTGTACCCCTCTTATCCTATGGTTTAGTCTGTGTTTCCTTTTTATAAATAAAAAAATAAAAAAGACACCCCTGAATGACACACCAGGCAAGAGCTAGGCCTTTATTGGTAAGGTATTTTGTACTCCAGTTCAGTTCAATGTCTTTGGAATGACACCCATTTGAAAGATGCAGGAATCTTGTTAAAGAAATTCCCTCCAGGGAGTAGGAGGTAGCACAGCTGGTTAAGTGAAGGTGGCAGGAAGCACAAGGACCAGCGTATGGATCCCAGTTCAAGCCCTGGCTCCCCACCTACAGGGGGGTCGCTTCATGAGTGGTGAAGTAAGTCTGTAGGTATCTCTCTTTCTCGGTCTTCCCCTCCTCTATCCATTTCTCTCTGTCCTATCCAACACGATGACATCAACAACAACAACAATAATAAGTACAACAAGGGCAACAAAAGGGAAAATAAATAATAATAAAAAAATTTTTTAAAAAGAAATTCCCTCCAGAGGGGTCCCACCAGGAGTAGCTGGTGTGAGGATTCTTCTTCTAGCGTTTGCCCTTCTTCCGTAGCCAGTCAACAGCGTCAGGTTGAGCCTGATGTAAAGTTTCCAGACCTCCTTTGAGTCTGGAGAGGTGGCAGTCGTTGACTATGTGGGTCATAGTCTGTCTGTAGCCGCAGGGTCAATTCGGGTCATCTCTGGCTCCCCAGAGATGGAACATAGCGGCGCACCGGCCATGGCCTGTTCGATAGCGATTGAGGAGGGCCCGGTCATAACGTGCTAGGTCAAAGCCAGGTGGATGCTTGCAGGGGTCTGTGATGAGGTGTTTGTTCTTTACCTCAGCTGACTGCCAACTCTGTTTCCAAGAGTCTGGAACAGAGAAGTTCAGTGTAGGCATAGGGGACCAGATTGGGTGACGAGACGTCAAGCGTTGGACAGGGTGGGTGAAGATATCCGCGTATATTGGCAGGTCTGATCGAGCGTAGACGTAGGAAATGAACTTAGATGATGCTGCATCCCGACGAATATCTGGCGGGGCAATGTTGCTAAGAACTGGCAGCCATGGAACCAGGGTGGAACGGATGGTTCCAGAAATTATCCTCATGGAGGAATATAATTTGGAATCGACCAAGTGGACATGGGGGCTACGGAACCATCCTGGGGCACAGTATTCTGCAGTGGAATAGCAGAATGCCAGAGATGATTATCTCAGTGTGGAAGCGCTCGCGCCCCATGAGGAGCTGGCCAGTCTTGCAATGATGTGATTCCTCGCGCCCACCTTTGCTGCAGTTTTTATGAGATGTTCGTGAAATGACAGAGTGTGATCGAGAGTAACGCCAAGATAGACTGGCTGGGCTTCATGCCGGATTCTCGTATCACCAAGCTGCACATTAAGCTCATGCAAGGCCGAGGCATGGTGTAGATGGAAAACAGATGATACCGTTTTTGCAGTGCTAGGGATTAGTCGCCATTTTTTACAGTAATCAGATATCAGAGACATGTCTTTCATGAGTGTTTCCTCGAGGATGTCGAACTTGGATGCCTGAGTTGCACAGCAGATGTCATCGGCGTAGATGAACTTCCTTGAAGAAGTTTCTGGAAGGTCATTGATGTAAATATTAAATAGCGTAGGAGCCAGAACAGAGCCCTGGGGGAGGCCACTTGAGACAAGTCTCCATCTGCTAGACTTGTCACCCAGATGCACCCGGATGGGATCTTCTGTTTTGGAGAAGAAACGATATAGTGTTGGCCACCCATGGAGGCAGGCATCTTGAGATCTTGACTAGGAGACCACGGTGCCAGACCGTGTCATAGGCTGCTGTGAGATCAACAAAGACAGCACCCGTCTTTAAATTCTTCTGGAATCCATTTTCAATGTAAGTTGAGAAGGCCAGGGCTTATTCGCAGGTAGATCTTCCTGGGCAGAAACCAGCTTGGGCGGGTGATAGGAATTTCTCTGTAAGAGGAGAAATACGTGACAGAGGCAGCCTCTCAAGGAGTTTGTAACACATGGAGAGGAGAGAAATTGGTATATAGCTGGCGGCCAGTGTTGGGTCTTTCTTTGGTTTCAAAACTGCTATTATCTGAGGATTGGGAACTAGCAAAACAGAAAACTCTCAGCCAGTCTCTGATCCCTTGTCCCTTTTTGGCCTCTGTTTGCCAGCCCAAATATGAATGACAGGACTTTTCTTTAGTTGCTGTGTGCCCACCCTAGTGCACCCAGATCCCACTACTTACCCAGATCTCCTAACCTTCTGGAAACTTCCCAGTTTTGAAGCAGCCTCCTTGCAGAGCTCAGGCCACATATTGTCTCAAAGCCCCCATACTCTTTAGACATCTGTATTTCCTTTGTTAGGGAGATGTGAAACTTTACCTCTGTGACCACAACAGTCTGATAAAACTTTTTGTCAATTAAATAAATAAATTCATTGTTCATCCAACATGCAAAATAATAATAATAATAATAATGTTGAGTATATAACAGATTTATGTCGGAGGCCCCAGGGAACCCAGGTTTAATTCCTGGCACCACTGTAAACCAAAGCTGCAATTCTAGGGGGGAAAATTAATTTAATTTAATTTAATTGAAAAATAAAAATAATACATTATTTCTCTTATATTGTGTTAAAATAATAGAACTTTATGCCACTTAAAGCAAGACTTAAATTATCTAAGAGTCAAGAAAATACATAGAAGCCTGTATCCACTAAGGGAATTAAAATAGTCATTAGACAGTATCATGTACATAAATTCCAATCCTATATAGATGCATCGTTGAAGTTTATTTAAAAATAGAAGTATTAACATTGTATGTTTTTAGAAAAGGAAGTGATTTCTCACACTTATTTTATGACTCTTATAATGTATCCCAAAATCAGAAAGCATCCAAATAAGAAAAGAAATTACAGATTAATATCTTTCATGTATAAAGTTCACAAGCTTTTTAAGTATTTGAAAATGAAATGCTGTAGCAATATCTGAAAAATTATGGCATTTTCTGATCAGATTGCTACGTACCAGCAATGCAAAGGTCCTCAGATATCATTGGTTTCGTAGATTAATAAACTAAGGAAAATTATGATTGTTAAAATTGACCCATAAGGAAACAATTGACAGGGTGTGGGAGGTAGCATGATGATTATGCAAAAAGGCTTTTCTGCCTGAGGCTCTAGAATCCAGGTTTAATCTCCACAGCCTGCCAAACTGCAGTTGAGCAGTGCACTGGTTAAAAATTAACAAACAAACAAACTTTTTAAAGACATTTTGATTAAAAATTAAAATTAAGCATTTATGGAAGCAGCTCTCAAAAATCTAGGAATATAAAAGAGCTTCCTCAAGTGAATGAAGTATATCAAAAGAATATCTTTAGGAAAGATCATTCTTTTTTTTTTTTTTCCTCTAGGGTTATTGCTAGGGCTCGGTGCCTGCACTACGAAACCACTGCTTCTGGAGGCCATTTTTTCCCTTTGGTTGCCCTTGCTGTTCCATTATTGTAGTCATTATTATTGATGTTGTTCATTGTTGGATAGGACAGAGAGAAATGGAGAGTGGAGGGAAAGACAGAGATGGGGAGAGAAAGATAGACACCTGCAGAGCTGCTTCACTGCCTGTGAAGCGACTCCCCTGCAGTTAGGGAGCTGGGGCTTGAACCATGGTCCTTACTCCAGTCCTTGCACTTCCGCCGCATGCACTTAACCCGCTGCACTACTGCCCGGCCCCCAGAAAAGATCATTCTTAAAGGTCATATACTGAAGGCTTTCCTCAGAAGACAGGAGATAAACGAATACCTTATTTTATCAGCTTTATTCATGTTCTACTAAAGGTCTTCATTTCTGTAATAGTTCAGGAGAAGGAAAGTCATACTCATTTGTGGGGGGAAAAAAAACAGAGCCTGGAAAACTCCAAATAATGGATGAGTAATCATCTACAGCTAAGTGAATTGCTCAGTGTTGCAGTGACAAAAAAATGAGTGCAAAATAGTTTTGAGAATGTATAGGGAAATACATGCAAAGATTACCCCTGTGTGATATTTGCACATACTCACACCCCAAGAATAGACAATTACAGAATAGAATTAAAAACACTATTTTAGGGGCCAGGCAGTAGCTTAGTGAGTTAACACACATGGCATGAAGTGCAAGGATTTGCATAAGGATCCTGGCTTAAAGCCCCAGCTCCCCCACCTGCAAAGCAGTGGAGCAGGTCTACAAGTATCTGTCTTTGTTTCCCCCTCTCTGTCTATCCTCTCCTCTCTAGATTTCTCTTTGTCCTATCCAACAACAATGACAGCAATGACAACAGTAATAATAACGACAACGATAAACAATAAGGTCAACAAAAGAGAAGAAAAAATAGCCTCCAGGAGCAGTAGATTCCTAGTGCCAGGCACTGAGTCCTAGCAATAACCCTGGAGGCAAGAAATAAAAAAAAAGAAAAAAGAAAGAAAAGAAAAAAAACCCCTAGGAGAAGTGTAGGGTGGTATCTGAAATTCTTTCGCCAAGAAAGGTCCTATTAGAAAAGCTTTATAAAGTGATGTGCCACTTGTGGACTTAAGTAAGTAACATTAGCAAGACTAGTGAGTGGCCCTCTGGCTCACCTTGGAGAATAGTATGCACCGGGGCAACCCTGGAGGAGAGAGAGAGAGAGAGAGAGAGAGAGAAGGAAGGAAAGAAGAAAGGAGAGAAAGGAAGAAAGAGAATCCTTTAGTCTTATGCCTCCATATGACTAGTCCCAGCCTACACAGTAACTGTAGTTTCATAAGAAGCCCTTAGCCAAACCTAATATGTTCTTGAATACCTGACCCTCAGGAACTATGAGGCTAAAAAAAAAAGATAGAATAAAACAAAAAAAGAATGCACAGGGGCCAGGTGGTGGCACACCTGGTTAAGCACTCATTTATAATGCACAAGGACCCGGGTTCGAGCCCCTGGTCCCCACCTGCATGGAGAAAGCTTTGTGAGTAGTGAAGCAGTGCTGCAGGTGTCTCTCTGTCTCTCTCCCTCTCTACCTCCACAGTCCCCCTCAGTTTCTGGTTGTCACTATCCAATAAATGAATAAAGATAATTTTTAAAAATATAATAGCATGCACACACTTTAACAAGTGCAAGAGTGGAGACCTTAGCAGCCACGTGGGAGCAAAGTTTTCAGAGGAAAAGTTTCTTAAGTGGTGGAGGGCTGCTTTGTCTCTCCCTGTCTCTGCTCTGTCCCTGTCTCTGTCCCTGTCTTTCTCTCTGTGTATAATAAATAAAATATAGCCCCTCGGAGCAATGGAGTCATGTAGGCACTGAGGTGCAGTGATGAATTTGGTAAAAATAAATAAATAAATAAATAAAATAAAGTAAAATGAAAGAGAAAGAAAGAAAGAAAGAAAGAAAGAAAGAAAGAAAGAAAGAGAGGAAGGAAGGAAGGAGACTAGCCATGACACACATGGTTAAGCACACGTTACCATGCTCAGGGGCCAGGGTTCTAGCCCTCACTCCCCACCTGCAAGCAGGAAGCTTCATGAGTGGCAAAGCAATTACTGCAGTTGTCTCTCTGTCTCTCACCTCTATCTCCCCTCCCCTCTCAATTGCTCTTTTTCCTATCCAAGTAAAGGGGGGGGGGGGTGAATGGCATCCAGGTGTGGTGGATTCATAGTGCAGGGACTAAGGCCTAATGATAACCATGTCTCAAAAAAAGAGAAAAATACATGAAAATGTTATATGAATAATTTATCATAAACATAGTAGGAAAAATCTGTTCTATAGAATTTCACACTCAACCATAGAAGCAGCAAAGGTAGTTTTTTAAGAATATGTAGCTGAGGACATGTCTATAAAAGAATATAGGAAATATATATGTTAGCAGAGATGTATGTTTCTAAGTAATGTCTAGAGAACAATTTGGCAGTGTCTGACTCTTAAACCCATTTATGATATTTAATCTAATCATTCCAGTTTTAGTACCCAATATAAGTTAATAATCACAGATACTAAAATGATCCAGTATTCATATACAGGAATAGAGTAAACCCTATGACTCAATATAAAATTAGTGGATTATTTAGCAAATTGAGCTGAAAGCCAGGTATTTTATTGCTACTTAATTTGTATCAGACAAAAACTGGATTAACGGCATCAGATAGATAATCATGATATTAAAAATGGCATAAAGATACTAAGGAATTTCACTGAGATCCCATCTCTGGACATGGACGCTGAAGGACAGACAGAAAGGAAATGAGGAAGGAAAGCTATTGGAAAGCTTTATCACCTATTGCTGAGAGACAGACTTTCACTCTTGCCTCTGCAAGTTGCAAGGCAAGTACTAACAATTCCTTGCAATATATCTAAAATAGACCTATTAACTTTTTCAAAAATGTAAACCTCACATCTCAACAGCTATATTATATAATCTCTTCCCTGATGCAGCCTTCTGGTCCATTTTCCAGCCAAGACATCATCTCCCCAGACAATAACTTGGATCCACCTGCATATCAAATGTCAGACCCAGAAAAAAAAAAAAACTAGTATAGTCATGGGCCCTTTGGAATATAACTAAAGTAGGCCCCCTAACTATCTACAAAACAGAAGACCCCCCCCCCCCCAATGCCTCATTTGAACTATTCCAGCCTTTAGGTTCATGATTAGTCAGCAATATGTTTGGATATATGTTAACTCTTTTTTTATATTGTATATTGCTGTGTCTTATAGAGTAATGCCACTGGTTTATTCTGCTCTCCCTGGTCTAAGGCTTTGAGAGAGTCGACATTTCAAAGACCCAGCCGATGGTTTGTCCACTAGAAAGTTTGAGACAATGTATATTTTGGTAATTAGTCTCTTTTCTGATGTATGGCATGTGAAGATCTCCCATTCTGTGAGAGGTCTTTTGTTTGTGTGATGCTTTCTTCGGCTGTGCAGAAGCTTTTCAATTTGATGTAGTCCCATTGGTTTGGTTTGTTTTATTCTTCCTTGCAATTGGGTTTGTATCATAAAAGATGTCCTTGAGGATTAGGTGGGAATGTGTTCCACTAATATTTTCCTCTAAGTATTTGATAGTTTCTGGTCTAACATCCAAGTCCTTGATCCATTCAGATTTGATTTTAATTTCTGGTGACATAACATGGTTGAGTTTCATTTTTCTGCATGTTTCAACCCAGTTTTCCCAGTACCATTTATTGAAGAGAGCCTCCATCTGCCATTGGGCCTCGTTATCAATGACTAGATGTCCATAGATCTGGGGTTTTAATTCTGGGCTTTCAATTCTGTTTCACTGGTCTTTGTGTCTATTTTTGTTCCAGTACAAGGCTGTTTTGATGATGATGACCTTATAATATTATTTGAGATTTGGGAATGTGATGCCTCCACTTCTGTTTCTTTTCCTCAAGATTGTTTTGGCAATTCTAGGTGTTTTCTGATTCCAGATAAATGACTGTAATTTTTTAAGTCTATTCTCTTAAAGAAGCTTGGTGAAACTTTAATGAGTATATGTTAAATTTGTATATGGCTCTGGGGAGAATATTCATTTTGATGATATTAATTCTTCCTATCCATGAGCATGGGAAGTCTTTCCATTTCTTGGTATCATTTTCTATCTCCTTGAATAGAGATTCATAGTTTTCAGTATACACATCTTTCATTTCTTTGGTCAGGTTTATTCCTAGGTATTTTACTGATTTTGCTGCAACAGTGAATGGGAGTGATTTCTGGATATCCTCTTCTTCAGGCTTAGTGTTTGCATAAAGAAATGCCACTGATTTTTGTACATTGATTTTGTAGCCTGACACCTTGCTATATTGCCTAATAACTTCCAGTAGTTTTCCACTGGATTCTTTAGGTTTTTCTACATATATTATCATATCATCTGCAAATAGTGAGAGCTTGACTTCTTCCCTTCTAATCTGTATTCCTTTTATTTCTTTCTCTTGCCTGATTGCTATGGCAATAACTTCCAATACTATGCTGAAGAGTAATGGTAATAATGGACAGCCCTGTCTAGTCCCTGATCTCAGGGGGAATGCTTTCAGCTTCTGTCCATTGAGCATGATGTCGGCTGTAGGTTTGCTATATATTGACTCTCCTATTTTGAGAAATTTTCCATCTATTCCCATTTTTTGTAGTATTTTGAGCATGAATAGGTGTTTGATTTTTGTCAAAGTCTTTCTCTGCTTCTATTGAGATAGGCATGTGGTTTTTGGTTTTGCTTTTATTGATGTCGTGAATGACATTGATTGACTTACATATATTGAACCAGTCTTATATTCCTGGGATAAATCCCACTTTGTCATGATGAACAGTATTTTTGATATACTGCTATATCCGGTTGGCCAGGACCTTATTCAATATTTTGGCATCTATGTTCATCAGAGATATTCGTCTGTAAATTTCTTTTTTTGTTGTGTTCCTATCTGCTTTTGGTATCAGGGTGATGTTGGCTTCATAGAAAGTGGGAGGGAGTATTCCTATTTATCATTGGGAAGAGCTTTGGAAATATAGGTATCAACTGTTTCCTGAAGGTTTTGTAGAATTCATTTGTAAAGCCATCTGGTCCGGAACCTTTGTTGTTGGGAAAATTCTTAATAACTGTTTCGATTTTTTTTTGTCTGTTATTGGTGTATTTAGGTTTTGTAGTTCTTCTTTTTTCACTTTTGATAGGTTATATGTTTCTAGGAATTCTTCCATTTCTTCCGGATTCTCTAGCTTGGTGGCGTATAGCTCTTTGTAAAAGTTTCACATGATTTTCTGGATTTCTGTAGTGTCAGCTATAATTTTTCCTCTATCATTTATAATTCAGTTTATTTGAATCTTCTCCTTTTTGTTTTTCTAGTGAGTCTGCCTACTGGTTTGTCAATTTGTTTAATTTTTAAAGAACTAACATTTGACTTCATTGATCTTTTGTATGTTTCTCTTATTTTTAATGTTGTTTATTTCTGCTCCAATTTTAGTGATTTCCATCCTTCTGGTTGCTTTAGAGTTCCTTTGTTCCTCTTCCACTAAGTCCTTAAGGCACGCAGTAAGGTCATTTATTTGAGCTTTTTCTTGTTCTCTAATATTTGATTGTATGGCTATGAGTTTCCCTCTCAGTACTGCTTTAGCTGTGTCCCAAATATTTGGATAGCTTGTGTCTTCATTTTCATTTGTTTGCAGGAACATTTGAATTTCCTGCTTGGGTGCCTCTTTGGCCCATGTTGTTTGCAGCATGTTGTTGAGTTTCTAAATTTTGTGACTTTTAGTAATTTTCTGTTTGTTTTTGGATGTTGCTTTACCTCACTGTAGTCTGAGAAGATGCTTAGGATGATTTCAACACTCTTAAATTTTTTAAAAATATTTACTTATTTATTCCCTTTTGTTGCCCTTATTGTTGTTGTAGTTATTATTGTTGTTGTTGGATAGGACAGAGAGAAATGGAGAGAGGAGGGGAAGACAGAGAGGGGGAGAGAAAGACAGATACCTGCAGATCTGCTACACAGCTTGTGAAGTGACTCCCCTGCAGGTGAGGCTCCGGTGACTTGAACTGGGATCCTTATGCCTGTCCTTGAGCTTTGCTCCGCCTGCATTACCGCCCAACTCCAAATGTTACATCTTTTGAGATCATCCCATATGTCTCTGTTGTTGTTTTCAGTGTCTTTTAATCTTTTTTTTTTTAGCTCTTTTATCTCTTTCTTAGTTTCTCTACCTCATCCTCTGTCTGGCTAATTCTGTTTTCTGCTTCTGTTAATCTGCTTTCCCTTCCCTCAGCTTCCTTCTTCAGTCATTTATAGTACTAGTTTGTTCTAATACGTCTAATTAGTTATAGTATTAATTGTGCTTGTAGCTCAGCTATTTCAGTTTTCAGTTCTCTAATTACCTCGAGGTAGCTAGTATTTTCCTTGAGGGTCTCATCTGTTGTTTCCCTAATTCTGATAGCCCTTTCTTCCACAGTTGTCTTCATTTCTGTGATTATTATGTTTACTATTGCTTGCATACTTTTCTTATCTATGGTTACTTCTGACTGATTTGGAGTTTCTTATGGGCTCCTGTCCTGATTCAATGTGGTTGCAGTTTTATTTGCTCTTGATTTAACCTTTTTTTTTAATTGTTGTGGTTTATATCCTTCTGTTCTGTCATTCTTTAGTTGTTCTGTTTTGAGTACAAGCAATACTATACTAAAGATTTTTCACAAATGCAGTCACATACTTCAGAAATTACAACAATAGCAACAATAGGAAGGATTGATGCAGTTCAACCAATACCAGTTAGCCAAACAACACCTCCAGTCCAGAAGAAAATAAGCAAACAAAGCTGAAAGAAAAAGAAAGAGAAAGAAAAAAAGGGAAACTAAAAAATAAACTATTATGCAAATCTACCATCCACTATAAATTCTAGGCATAGCAAAAAGAGAAAAGAAAGTAGAAAAGAGACACACACACACACACACACACAGATAGAGCGTCCACTACAAGTCAGATTTCTTCCACAAATTAATTCGCAAAGGAGTATCAGTGAATTCAGAAAGCAAAAGTAGGAAATTAAAGAAAAAAAAAGCAGGGAAAGAGTTTTTGTTTGTTTTTTTAATTAGGAGGACAGAAAAAGAAGGGTGGAGGCAAGAGGGAGAGAGAACCAAGTTCCTCTCACAATGGATTGGACACCTAGTCACCTATCAATGGAGAAAGCAACAGTTAATTTTGGTTAACCTGAAGAGGAGGGGAAAGGGACATGTGTATATAATAATAGTAATAATAAAATAAAATTAAAAACCCTGACAGTCAGTCTGCAGCTTGGAACACTCCAGGTAGCAAGTTGGCTGCATGCTTCATGGTCCCCCTCTAAACCAAAACAAACAAACAAAAACCCTTCAGCTAGTCTTTCCCAGGCAGGGCTGAAGCCCTGATTGGTCAGATATTCTGTCACTCAAATAGAGCTCCAGCCCCCTCAAAAAGAAAAAGGAGAAAGAAAAGGAAAAGGCTTGGAATGACACTCCTAAGCCAGGAATCTTGGCAAAATTCTTATTTTTATATTGATTTAATAATGGTCAACAAGACCATAGGATATGAGAGGTACAATTCCACACAATCCCCCACCGCCAGTGTTCCATGTCCCATCCCCTCCATTGGATTCTTTCCTATTCTTTATCCCTCTGGGAGTATGGACCCAGGATCATTATGGGGTTCAGAAGGTGGAAGGTCTGGCTTCTGTAATTGCTTCTCTGCTGAACATGGGTGTTGGCAGGTGGATTCATACTCCCAGCCTAATTCTATCTTTCCATGGTGGGGCAGGGCTCTGGAAAGGTGAGGTTCCAGGACTCATCAGAGAGGTCATCTACCCAGGGAAGTCAGATTGGTGTCATGGTAGCATCTGCAACTTGGTGTCTGAAAAAGCCTTAAGATATAAAGCAGAACAAATTGTTTAGTAGTCAGGAACCTAAAGGTAAGAATATAGCAGATGAGATTTGGGGCCTACATTTTGGGAAAAAAAAAAAACTAGTAGTTCTCTTTTAGGTATGTATATTCCGAGGGGCTCGTGACTTTACTAATTCTGGCCTGAGCCTGGCAGCTAACATGCAAGTGGGTTATAAGTATTGTCTGGGGAGATGGTGTCAGAGTGGAAAACAGAAGACTAGAAAGCTAGATCAGAGCAGAGAGTAGCTTCCTAATATGGGAAAAGTATATACATGCAATTAATTGTAAACCAATCGATTTGAATTGGGGCCCATTTCAGCCGAGGAGCATGTGAAACCTAAAAAAAATAAAATAAAAATAATTTAAGAGTCCATAAGCAAACTCATAACCTCTGTATTTTAATAGCAGTCTGCTAAGCACCCCAATCACACATGAAGGAATCTTAATAGAGTTTGAAAAGCAATGACTGCTATTATTTTGCCAACCAAGGTAAACTTAATGACACTGGAACCCTCCTGAAATCCATCATCTACCCCAATAGAATGTGTAGGTGGAGCCCACCAAGAGTCTCACCCACTCTGGAAATCTCAAACATCCCTGTGGCCAAGCTACATCAAGGGACCCGACCACCTGTGTCCCGCTACAGCACACCATGGCCGGCATTGGCACGCAACTCTCCCTAGTCAACACACCAGAAAAGCACACCATGGTCATGACTACCCAGGGAACACAAAGGGTTTGGGCCAGCAGTCTCATCTACCATGTTTTATGACAAAGTAGGTGGGCAGGTACAGCCCACACAGGAGACACATAGGATTTGAGTGGCCTGTAAGACTGCACTGCTAAGAACACCAGACTTCACTTGTAACTAATTACAGGAGGCAATGGAGTTGCCTAAGACATAGAGGTAAAAAGCAGTTGGGTAAACAGAGAAGGGAAGGGATACAGAACTCTGCTTGTAAGAATTATATGGAATTATACCCCTCTTATCCTACAGTCTTGTTAATCATTATTCAATCAGTAATATATATAAATATCAAAGAAAAATATTACAGTAAAAGATATATGTACAGTAAAAGTTGTACCTCAATCACTTACAAAACAAATATAAAAATTAAAGGGAGACAATAAAAGAGAAAGAACTATAGTAATTAGACAAAGGATACAAAGATGTAAAAATAAATAATATACTTTATAGCATCAAAACACACACACACAAATATATGTATATATATATATATATTTCTATATGTCATATAGAGGGGGAGGAAGTGAGTACAGTAGTTTTAGAATGTGTTTTATAATGGTTTACAGCATTATAAAATTATATATATTTTTCTTTTTTTTACACCACATCTACCAGTAAAGCTCTGCTTGTCCTTCCTGGCCCTGATAACATCCATCATTGTTACAAAATATTAGAGATATTTATTATTAGAGATATTAATATAAGAGATAGTTATTATTATTATTTACAAACCAAAATGTTTCAGGTATCACTGAGTCACAAATGAGCAAAGCCATTAGATAGTTGTCTTTCATCTATTATTTTGTTTTCTGAGCTTAATCACTCCAGACTTATCCATTGCTTCCCCAGGGATGTGACATTGGTTTACTTTAGGTGCAGAGTAGTGTTCCATTGAGTATATACTTGCTACAATTTTTTTTTTTATTGAGCCATTTTTAGATGGCCATTTCTGTGGCTTTCATTCTTTGACTCTTATGAGTACTGCAGCTATGAACCTAAAGGTGCATGTGGCCCTTTATTTTGGAATGCGTTCAAATTTAAGAACCTACCAATTCAAAACAACATTGTGCATATAAGATATGAAGTCTAGAATGACCACAAAGCATAAACAGATATTAATAGGTAAAATAATGGACAAAATCTACATGCTGCTAATGAAGACCATCAAACCTTGAAGAAGAGAAGAAGAAGAAAAAAAAAAGACTGGAACAGAACCATGAAAATAGCTAGAAAGTGATCAACAAAGTAACATTAAATGCCTACTCATCATAGTTACCTACATGTAGTTAATTCAATGTAATTGGACTAACCTCTACAATTTAACAACATCTAACAACTGAATGGTTTCTTTAAATATATATATATATATATAGGGAAATATTACATTCCATTTATTTTTATTTTTAAATTAATGTTCTGTATTTACTGAAATGAAAATGAACATAGAAATGCAGATAAGTTGTCAACAGTCACTTTAATAAAGAAATGGAGACAGAGGAAAGATGACAGATAGGGAGAGAGAGATAGGGAAGGGAGAATGGGAGGAAAAAAATAAGAGGGGATAAAACATGGCTGGGGATATTTTAATTTTAATGCGCTGCTCATATACTCAAGAACTCCAGTGTGAATTCCTTGTTTTATGATATAAGAAATTCTGGCAAATTTTGGTAGAATGGTGGAAACAGAATCACAATTTCTGAAGAGTTCCACCAATGTTGACAAGCATAAATCATGCTTGTTTTCATAGTTGGTTTGATTAGACTTACAGATCCCAGGTTATATCTAAATGTGCAAATATATTACTTTACCAGGATGGCGCTTTCTAAAGCTGCTGAAACTGGAGGCTATTTACTGTTAAACTCCAGTATTATGGACATTTGGAGATAAGAATATAGAGTTTGGAATGATTTCACCATGTTTCATTACTGTCAGATGATATCTGTTCTATTCCATTCCTTTATTACTCTATGTTCTTGTTTTAAAAAAATAGCATGGGGCTGATGTTGGTGTACTTGTTTGAGCACATGTTAATGTGTGCAAATCTCCCCGTTCAATACCCTGATCCCCACCTGCAGGGGAGAAACAGATCTGCAGTTCTATCATTCTCTCTCTCTCTGTCTCTCTCCATCTTTCATATAGGTTAATGATTCTAAGTAATGTTTTCATATCTATTATTAAGCACCTTGAAATAAAAGTAGTTGGAATATGCTATGAGACATATATATATATATATATATATATATATATATATATATATATATATATATCTGTCCACCTTATTTCTGTGCCTGTCCACCTTTTATTCCCACAGGCATAGATTTTTTTTTCTTGCCAAGTCAATCATGAATCAGTTGAGACAGGGTGAAATCATGTGAGCAGAGGTTAGGAAATAGTTTTGATTAATATGCTCTGTCTTGTTCTACTGGAATATAACATCACTTTACCAAAAAAAAAAAAAAATTCTCATGTTTTCTCTCAACCTGCTTCCCTGGAAATATCTGAAAACGGAGCTTCACAAATCAACAATTCTCAAAGTCAGAAAGCCACAGAAGTAACATTCAAATTTTCTCCTCTTCCTGGCTGGGGGGGTGGTGTAAGGCTGGGGAGGTGAAGCCACAACAACTGTGTTTAAACAAGTTTATTCTGATGCGCAAAGAATTCGTGCAATCAGTATTCTGAGCAGTATTCAGTAGGCAAATATAGGTTCCTGAATAAAGGATGAAGTGAGGGCCGAGGAGGGAGGTCAGCATTAGAGCAGAGAACCTGCAGGCCAGATGGTTCAGATTCAATCCCAACATCATAATATGTCAGCATTGAACAGTTCTCTGGTCTCTGTCTGTCTCTCTGTCTCTTTCTCTCTCTGTCATAAAACAAAGAAATTAATCTTCATGTTAAAAAAATAAGATGTGATTTGGAATGCATACACCACAGAGTTATTTCACAAAGGTAATATTTTTATAAGTCACTTTAGTGGCGCTGATTTTCATTATGCCAGATCAAGATGATCTTTCCCATGGAAATTGTAACACAGTCTTAAAAAACAACAGATTTGACACACATCTGGGGGGATAGAATGATGTATTGAGCATCAATGCAGAACAGAATAAAGCATAGTGTTCCAGGTAGATTCATGCATTGCCCTCCTCTTTACATGCCTAGTCTCCTGCTGGATGAAATAAAATCTCCTCTGTACCCATTGAATTGCAGATCCTTGGGAACTGACCAGTAGGAGCTGATGGAGTCTGAATATTTGACCATTAACAGTGCACTTGCTTAGGATGATACCTTTTGTAGGATGCAAGAAACAGTATCTAAGAAGGAAGGTCAGAGCCCTACAAACCATCAAAAGAAGGGTTTCAGTATGCTGTGTGGTACCAAATGCTGGGCTAGCATCACCGGAGAGGGAGACTCTGGAACTCGTGGCTGAGTGGGAACACAATGCAATTCCTTTATTGATCAGAGAAAACACCTTTTTATCTTTTGAAACGCAAGTGGCAGGTTGGAAAAGGAAATGGCTAGGAGAGGGGTTGGAGAGAAGGAAAGAGCTGGAAGGTAGCAAGCTTCCATCTAACCAGTGGGAATTAAACCAATACCCTGCAGGCAGGGCGGGTCTCAGGCAAAACAATGATTATGTAAATAGAACATAGTGTCAAACAATGCAGGGGACCTGGCATAATGACCAACATCCAAAGTGTGCAAAGTCTGGCCAAGTAGAAGCAGGTGAGAAAACAGACACTCTGCAAGTTCATTTTACCTGCTATCTGTTGCCTGGAGCTGGTCCTGAGGACTCCTTGGAGGAAAGTTATACAGTCCCTTTTTATTTGTTTGTAAATGTACCTCAATGATATTGCTATCTGGAGCCCTACTCATGTGGATGCTATTAGCCTCACATATTTGTTATTTCTCAGCTTTCTCCGGTGTCTACTGTGCTTATTGCATTCCTTGCCTCTTTATTATTTCTAAGTTTTATGTGCTAACATTTGGGCACAAAAACATTTTATTGAAAACAGAATGGTTCTTCTGGTTGCTTTGGAACACATTGTAGATTGTGGTGACATTTCACACACCCTTTTAAGTATTTATCTTTTCTGAAGGGCACTCAATGTCTGGTTTCTTTTATCATTTTAATTTTTTTTTCATTGCCCCCAGAGTTATCACTAGGACTCAATACCTGCACAATGAATCTACCACTCTTGGCAGCCATGTTTCCTTCTTTTCCCTCCTTTTTTTATTAGATAGGACAGAGAGAAATTGAGAGGAGAAGGCAAGACAGAGGAAAAAAAGAAAGAGAGACACTTACTTGACTGCTTGTCAAATTCCCCCCTGCAGACAGAGCAGTGGCTCAAACCTGGAGTGTTGTGCATGGTAATTAATATGTGAGTTCAGCCGGGTGCATTACTGCTATTTCAACACAAGCATTATTCTCTACATGCTCCCCCCCCAAAGGGATAAAAACACTTGAAACAGTCAGAGCACTCACAATCAAAGATATGATCCCTGCCTTTTTTTTTTTTTTTCCTCCAGGGTTATTGCTGGGCTCGGTGCCTGCACCATGAATCCACCGCTCCTGGAGGCCATTTTTCCCCCTTTTTGTTTCCCTAGTTGTTGCAGCCTCGTTGCAGTTATTATTGCCATTGTTGACGTTGCTTTGTTGTTGGATAGGACAGAGAGAAATGGAGAGAGGAGGGGAAGACAGAGAGAGGGGGAGAGAAAGATAGACACCTGCAGACCTGCTTCACCTATGGTGAAGCGACTCCCCTGCAGGTGGGGAGCCGGGGGCTCGAACCAGGATCCTTACGCTGGTCCCTGCGCTTTGCGCCACGTGCGCTTAACCCACTGCGCCACCTCCCGACCCCCCCTGCCTTGCATTTTTTAAAAAAAATTTATATTCATTTATTTATTCCCTTTTGTTGTCCTTGCTTTTTTTTATTGTTGTAGTTATTATTGCAGTCGTTGTTGTTGGATAGGACAGAGAGAAATGAAGAGAGGAGGGAAAGACAGAGAGGGGGAAAGAAAGATAGACACCTGCAGACCTGTTTCACCTATGGTGAAGCGAATCCCCTGCAGGTGGGGAGACGGCTCAAACCGGGATCCTTACGTAGGTCCTTACACTTTGTGCCAAGTGCGCTTAACCCGCTGCGCTACCACCGGACTTACATTTATTCATATTAAGATGAATTTTGGCAGGATATATGTTATTTCTTTTTTTAAAAAATTATATTTATTTATTTATTTATTTTCCCTTTCATTGCCTTGTTTTTTCATTTTTATTGTTGTAGTTGTTTGATGTCGTCGTTGTTGGATAGGACAGAGAGAAATGGAGAGAGGATAGAGGAGGAGAGAAAGATAGACACCTGCAGACCTGCTTCACCACCTGTCAAGCGACTCCCCTGCAGGTGGGGAGCCGGGGGCTCAAACCGAGATCCTTATGTCAGTTCTCGCGCTTTTGCAACACGTGTGCTTAACCTGCTGCACTACCTCCTGGCTCCCTGGATATATGTTATTTCTTGTCATTTTGTAAGTAATTCTTCGGTTGCTATTTTCAGACCTAAGATTGAGAAAAAGGAAAGAATTTGGAGAGAGTTTTTACACCCTTCCTCTTATAGTAAGGTCTTTTTCCCTGTGTACAAGGAATACCACTGACAGATAACTAATTCTAGATGTAGACGTGCAACTTACTCAGCGGTCTTGACAAAAAGAAACGGTTTGCTGTTCAGGCACTGACTGTATTCCCAAATCCCTGTTATATCTTGCTTTCATTTTCCTAGTATCTGAGCTCAGGGCTGTTTGATTGTCTATTTGTAATGCCACTGGAGTGGGAAGAGTGCTAGGAAGCTGAGTGGTTTCTTAGTGCTAAACGCTGGCACTTGGTGACACCCCATAAGTTCTGTTTATTTGTCAGGTAGTTACTTCACAGTAGGTACTCTGGAGACATTCCTTCAACTGTTATGGTTCATAAAAGGATGGACTTTTAGAAATTCATGCTTTTAGGGGTAGTAGACAGACATGGTGTCTAAATTGTGAGCAAGTATTTTCTATGCCAGGAGTTCTCAGTGTCGCATACATTCGGGGCACACAGTGATTTTAAGGTGTATGCAGCCTATGCTTGTGGATGAGTAGGTGGGTAGACAGATAAAAGACAGATAAATACTAAATACGTAAGTAAAGAGATATAGGTAATAGAATTGATCTCATTTTTGTCTTCTTATAGGAAATGAGTATGAACTCCACATATGTATTAATTTCATGGCTCAATTACCTAAGCAAAAGCTGAGATTTTAAAAATATATTTTTTTTTTCAATTTTTTATATTTATTTTCCCTTTTGTTGTCCTTGTTTTTTATTGTTGTTGTAGTTATTATTGTTGGTTTTGATATCATCGTTGTTAGATAGGACAGAGAGAAATGGAGAGAGGAGGGGAAGACAGAGAGGGGGAAAGAAAGAGAAACACCTGCAGACCTGCTTCACCGCCTGTGAAGTGACTCCCCTGCAGGTGGGGAGCTGGAGACTCCAGCCGGGGGCTCGAATCGGGATCCGTACACCCGTCCTTGCACTTTATACCACGTGTGCTTAACCCACTGTACTACCACCCGATTCCCTAAAATATATTTTTATCCTTCAAATATCTAGACACCTGAATAAACACTTTGTCTGTATGGCTCATCATTCTCACTCTGTCATGCTTAAGTTAAATTTAACCTGAGTGGAATCCAAATGCTGTTCTGAGGCATCAGTAGATGCTGATGGTGCAGAATTCCTGTCACAGGAGGTATGCCGCATATTATACAGACAGTGCCAGTTCAGAGCCAGAGCAAACATCCCGTGTTTAAGGTCCTAACATCATAACGGGTTGGGAGCACGTTCCTGAACGTATCAATCCCTTCGCCACAGTCGCTGCAGTATTCCACCTCGCAAGCAATTAATTCTCCAGCTCTGTCTCCAAAGTGCTAGTTGCAGTGAAATTCAAACTCACAGTGATGTGTCTGCTCCTGATTCTTAGACGTTTTGTGTGACACATTTTTTTTTGTAATTTACAACTTTTGCATCTCATATTTATCATGGAGTATAAGTCTGTTCATCAGTATTTGTGCGTTATTTGCCCTACATCAAGAAACTAGTGATAGGAAGGAGAAATATATTTTATCTCTATTTATTGCATAGAGAAATCAAGAGGGACAGGGTGATAGGAAGAGAGAGACACCTGCAGTGTTGCTTTACCACTCACAAAGCTTTTCCCCCTGCAGGTGGGGACCAGGGACTAGAACCCATGTCCTTGTGCATTGTAACATGTGCACTCAACCAAGTTTGCCACCACCTGACCCCAGAAGTATTTTTAAGGACACTTCAAAGACCATACAAAATTCTTTCCTTCCTTAAGCTTAAGTATAGCTTTTTTTTTTAATGCAGAGTCTGCCTAAAGCATTTACATGATGACCAAAGCCTGCAGATGTTTGATGTAGACATAAGTTGTCCCCTATATTTACGACACAGTAACCCATGACCTCATTATCAGACATTCAATGGCATAATAGCCAGGAATGAAAACAAGTGCATTTTCATTTTCTCTCATCCAATAATGTCTTGGGTGATGTGTCTAATCAGCTCTTCTTCCCACTTGTCATGAGGCCATTTATTTATGGTGGTTGAACTTTGTGAGTCCGTGCTTCAGTTCAGATAGTCACTAGAGAGCATACCCAGATGGCCAAGGTACTTGAAAGTAGACTCATACTCACTTGTCATCAAAGAAATGCAAATCTAAATAGCTCTGAAGTGCCACTTCAAATCTGTGAAAATGACCAATATCAAAAAGGTCAGAAACACCAGGTCCTAGTGGAGGTGCCTGGAAAACAAAAGAACCTTTGATGAGTGGAAATCAAAAACAGTATGGAGATTTCTCAAGGAAAATAAAATGCATATGCCATCAATTCTAAGACTAAATGATGATGACGTTTATTATTATTATTATTACTCCTGGTGGCTATTTTTTCCTTTTCTTTTTCTTTTTCTTTGTTCCTTTCATTCAGTATAACAGAGAGAAATTGGGAGCAGAAGGGAAATAGAGAGGGAGAGATAAAGATAGACATCTGCTGACCTGCTTCACCACTTCTGAAGCTTCCCTACTGCAGGTGAGGAACAAGGGCTTGAACCTGGATCTTGCTGGGATCCTTGAGCATAGTACTTTGTGCACTTAACCAGATGCGCCACTGCTGGCCCCCAAGATGAGCTCTCTATACAGATGAAAACAAGAACACAAATCCTAATAGATACATGCTTGCCTATGTTACAGAGCTCTGTGCAATGACCAAAACTTGGAAATCAGTTTATGTACCCAATGAAAGATGAGTGAATGAGGAAGTTGTGGTCCTTATACTTCATTATACTTCATTATACAAATGAAGTATAGTGTAGATATGACATAAGAAAGGAGAAAATCTGCAGCGGGTTAAGTGTAGATGGCACAAAGCACAAGGACTGGCATAAGGATCCCGGTTCGAGCCCCCAGCTCCCCACCTGTAGAGGAGTTGCTTCACAGGCGGTGAAGCAGGTCTGCATGTAGCTATCTTTCTCTCCCCCTCTCTGTCTTCCCCTCCTCTCTCCATTTCTCTCTGTCCTGTCCAACAATGACGACATCAATAACAACAATCATAATTACAATAATAAAAGAAATTTAAAAAGAAAGGAGAATGAATGAATGAGTTAAGAAGTGTACATTAAGGGTAGGAATAGATAGCACAGTAGTTATGCAAAGAGACTCTCATGCCTAAGGCTCCAAAACCCCAGGTTCAATCCCCCATACCATTGTAAGCCAGAACTGAGCAGTGCTCTGGTAAAAAAACAAAAACAAACAAACAAATAAAACTATATATATACTTCTTACCTTGCACCAAATGAAAATCGTAGTGTTTTGCAGTAGGGTTAGCAGGGGACACCAGGTTAAAGTCTCTGAAGACCACCAATCTACTAGGCAACCCAGTTTCCCATGCAGTCCCACCTCTTTTGATAGAATTTTCTCTATCCCTTTATTCCTGCAGAACGATTCAACGTGTATCTTATGCCAACGCCAAATCTCGATATTTATGGCGAGTGTACCATGCAGATCACTCATGAGAATATCTATCTCTGGGACATCCACAATGCCAAGGTCAAACTGGTGATGTGGCCTCTCAGCTCCCTGAGGAGATACGGGCGGGACTCCACTTGGTTCACATTTGAATCAGGAAGGTAAGTCAGCCCTGCTGTGGACAAGGGCAAATGTAGAATGGTAGTCCTCCTGCATTCCCCAGGGAAGGCCCATGGCATCGTTATTCAGGGTCTACTGTGTATATAAACGTAGAGTTCTTCCACATGCATTAACTCCTTCGGATTCTTGTGGATAATGTCAATTAGATTGTGTTAATTCTGTGGCAGCCCGATGATGCTATCTATTCGAAGAAATCTCAGTCTCTTACACTGGCATCAAACCAGTTTCATGAGTGTTTCAGGTTTGCGACATATTTCACCATCGTACCATGATAACTTCATTTTCGTATGTTCCCATGCAATGAGATTCCCAGAAAAATGAATGCGTCCAAGCTGTTATTTTGTGAGTTTTTACTCAACAAACTATTTTGACAGGAGTTATATATAAAAATGCTTAACTATTACTTGTTGGTTTGAGATTAGTGACTGCAATATTTAATTATCCAGATGTTTATGATAATATCATTTAGTGAGTTTTAAACATCAGTTCCAACATAACTGAAGGGAGATGGGTAAATTTGTAATTTATGAAAAGTGTAACTGAAATTCAAATCTTCATATGCTTAGGAAAATGAAATTGCTCTCTTGAGCACAGCCTGGATATGGCTGGAATTGTCTGAAGAGAATGTTCACTTCACCATCTTTGTTTGCAGACATACGTGTAGTTAGACATGAACTTTGATAGACAGACTCAGCCTCTGTGTGCTCCCACCCAGTTGATATATAGTGTCCATGAATCTATAGTAAACCTCATGTTTAGGGATTCTGTGAAAGTTTACATGGGTAGGATTTGTCCTCTATAAATTTAATTACAAGTCAGTCTTCACACTGGAGATTTGAATTATTATATTCTGAAAATGAATCTACAGTATCATAAGGCAATCATTGTCAGGTATGGTTGCACTTAATATAGCGATTTAAATTTCCTCTTAAGAAACTGTTAGATACTGCTTCAAGGTCAGAGCTTAATAAGATTCAACTAGAGTGTGCCCTGTATGTCTTTGAAAATTTTAAGGCAAAAAGAAAACTTGAGTGAAAGTAATTTGATGTGGCTGGAGCCCTCTGGCCCTCAGGTGACATTAAAAACCTTGGTCTCAGGCTTTCTTTTTTTTAAAATTTTTTATTTATAAAAAGGAAGCATTAACAAAACCATAGGATAAGAGGGGTACAACTTTGCACATTTCCCACCACCAGAACTCAGTATCCCATCCTCTCCCCTGATAGCTTTCCTATTCTTTAACCCTCTGGGAGTATGGACCCAAGGTCATTGTGGGATGCAGAAGGTTGAAGGTCTGACTTCTGTAGTTTCTTCCCCGCTGAACATGGTCGTTGACAGGTCTATCCGTACTCCCAGCCTGCCTCTCTCTTTCCCTAGTGGGAAAGGGCTCTGGGGAAGCAGAGCTCCAGGATACACTGGTGGTGTCGTCTGTCTGGGGAAGTCTGGTCGCATCATGCTAGCATCTGGTACCTGGTGGCTGGAAAGAGAGTTAACATACAGAGCTAAACAAATTGCTGAACAATCATGGACCTAAAGGCTGGAATAGTGCAGATGAAGTGTTGGGGGGGTCCTCCATTTTGTAGAGAGTCTGCAAGATGTTAGTTTACTGACTAGTTGCTCCCTCAGTATGTCTCCCTAGATACTAAAATCATGATAGTCACCACATCCAAATACAGTCTTTATATTAGGTGTTTATGATAAGAGAATTACGTACTAGAGATTCATTGAGCCACAACTGATCATGCATTTCTTTCTTTATTTTTTATTTATTTATCAGTTTATTTATTGCCACCAGGTTTAGCTGGGGCTCGATGCTGGCAAGACAAGTTCACTCTTTGCCACCATATTTTTTCCTTTTCCTTTTTTCTCTGATAGGACAGAGAGAAATTGAGAGGAGAGGGGGAGATAGAGAGAGAGAGAGAGAGAGAGAGAGAGAGAGAAAGAGACCTGCAGACCTGCTTTACCTCTCATGAAATGCCCCCTCTGCAGGTGGGGAGTTGCTGTTCAAACCCGGGTCCTTGCACGTGGTGGTGCGTGTGTACTCGTGTACGCATGTGTGTGTGTATGTGTGTTTAACCAGGTGTGACACCACCTGGACTCTCTGTTTTGTGGAACTGCAACCTCATGCATATACAATTACATTGTTTTCATATAGAGAGATACAGAGATAGAGAGAGACACCGCAGCTCCAGAACTCCGTCCATTGCCATATCACTGGCCCAGTGCTAAGCCCAGTGAGCTGTCTCTCTCAGTCTCATACATTTTTCTACTGGACCTAAAAGTTAGTGACTTGAACTTGATGTGTTGTTGGGGCACCACAGTGATGGACTCAGGGCAACAAGGAGGAGGATGGTGTGGGGAGGCCTTGGAGTCCTGATGCTACGTGATGGAAAAGTGTTTTGTAAATATGTGTCACTGGGAGATGAGAAATCCTATCCATATCTCACCAAGTCTACTGTCAAAAAAATCAACTCCCCCACCCCCCAATGACATTTTACCTTTTTTAATTTAGAGCAACGTGCCATGTCTGTATCCTCTTTTCAAAAGACAAACTACTCAGGATTTTAAATAGTGACACTTGTTGTCTTTTAGATATGCTGAATTTTCTCTCTATGTATACCTGTCCATCAGAGTGTTTCCAATTTCTCCTTGCCACAAGAACCGACTAGCTCTCCACGGGTTTATCAAACTCTTCACATGAAAGCTGTTTTATCTGACAGCCAATAACACTTCCTCTTCTGTGATCATGATGATTTCTTGCCATTGTAGGGACTTCACCTGTTAAGTGCACATAGTATGAAGCACAAGGGACTGTGAAAGGATCCCGGTTCGAGGCCCCGGTTCCCCACCTGTAAGTGGGTCACTTCACAAGTGGTGAAGCAGGCCTGCAGGTGTCTTTCCTCCTCCTCTCTCAATAGTAGTAACCCTGGAGGCAAAAAAAAAAAAAAAAAGTGGAGGGAGAGGGGAGAGGAGAAAAGGCATTGTCATACCACAGCTTTCTGCTTCCCAGTGTGTAGGGCAGGGGGCAGATTCAAGCCTGGCCTGAGCCTGGTACCTGGCAAAGCAAGCACCCTCCTAGGTGGGTTATCCTGCTGACCCAATCTTGATTATTTTTTAATTTTTGTTTTTCATTGTTGGATAGAAATGGAGAATAAAAAATTGAGGGGGGGAGAGATAGAGAGGAGGAGAGACAGAGAGATACCAGCAGCCCTGCTTCACCACTTGTGAAGCTTTCCCCCTACAGGTAGAGACAAGGGGTTGAACCTGGGTCCTTGAGCACTGTAGTGTGAGTGCATAATCAGGTGTACCACCACCTGCCCCCATCTTGATTTTTTAAATAAGTGTAAAACATGAATGTATTCTAAACCACTAAAGTGGTATCAAAACTTCCAAGTACTAGAAGTTTCTGTCTCATATTAGTGACCTGTTTGCCAGGTTAAAAAAATAAATAAATTCTTATAAGAAAGTTTTACCTACATATCACCTTGGAAGCCACATACCTTGAAGCCTTGGGAGTCAGAACTAGACTTGGAGCACAGCTCTGTCTTGTTAATAATTTAGTATGCACCATTTGACCCCCTCTGGCTTCTGCTTTGCTTCTTTGCATTAGAATCCTAATCTGCTCTCCCTCCATACGTCTGGAGAGGCTTGTTAAATGGGTGAACAAGCAGCAGTTAGTATTTCCATATAACGTGCATTTAAGAAATCATGAGTGCCTGCTCAGAGAAATTATCTCATTTTCTTTTTGTGGTTTGTGAATGAGGTGTCTACTGAGGTCTGAAGAGTACTCTTCCTAGAGAACTCCTGTAAACTATTACAGTCAGTAAAGACACTGGGAATGGGTGAAAAATAAATCAAGCTGAAAACTTGGAAGAAGCTTGTGTTCAAATGCTGGGAATTCTTGTCGCCTGTCATAAGTCGAATTTGAAAGCAGGAAAAATGGGTTAGTATAAGACATTGTGGCTGAGGTAAGTGGCCACCACCGAGTTACTATCTTTTCTTTTAAAAAAAGATTATTTCTGTAGTTATTCATTTACTTCTTTGTTTTGAGAGAGAAAACACAGAACGTAAGCCCTGTGACATGAGAACAGAGGCAGGGCATCAGAGGCTGTCAGCAGGAAACAGGTGCATTGATACAGCCAAGCTCAGAAGGCATTCCCAAATTCTGCACTCTGATCAATATCCTCACTTTATACATTTTGTGATTCTTCAAAATTACACAAAGTTACACAGATGGCAGGGATGGGGCATGTCACACTCTGTGGCTAGCACCCCCAAGCAGCAAGGTTTCTTGATAATTAGAAAGAGAAAAAGAGGAAAAAACAAGTGGGCAAGGGATCCAGGGAGGAGGAATGGAAATAGTGTTATCTGACTGTGTTCAGTCAAGTTCACTGAAGCAGAAAAGTCGTCTGTATTTTTTTTCCCACTTTCGGTCTTTGCCAGAATAGTTTTGCCAATGTCCGTCTGGCATGTATTTCAATGAAAAAGACTATTCCGCTCTAGCTCTACACCTGTAGTGCTGGGGACTGAACTTGAGGCCTTACCCTTGTAAGTCCTATACTCTTCTTCTAAGTGACTGTCTTTATGCTCCTGGTGCTTGGAGCCTCATCTTATGGACCAGTAGACATCCGTTTCCTTGAACTCTTTAAGATGTGAAATTCTTTGGGAAAAGTTAGCATTTTGATATTACTGCCTGTGGGGAAGCCAAGTTGCAGAGAAGTGAAAATCATGCTTCTTGGGGAAATGTATCCTTGTGACAAAAAAAGAAAAAATATATATTGAAAACTCACCATTTCCTCAATAAATCTATATTTGAGGGAAAAAAAAGAAAACCATACTTTTAATGGTTTTTTTATTTATGGTTTAGTAATTATTTACAAGATTGTAAGATTGCAGGGAAAACTCTGAAATTCCAAAACAGAACTTGAGTTACCAAAGAGAGGAAATTGGGTGACTAGAAAGGAGGGGTTTCCATTGAGAGTAAAACCTTGGCACTAAAGGTGTGATAACACACCGTTTGAAGAGAGGTGAAATAGTTCACCTGAAATATATACAGTCACGTGAACCCTCATCGCCTCAATGAAGAAGAAATCATATGTGCAAACACTTGTAGCTGAAAGATCAAAGTAGCTTATTCACAGCAACCAGGAACTGGAAAGCACTCAAATGGCCCTCAGGACATGACTAGGCTGACAGATGATGACACAGTTAGTCAGCAGGATGCTACTAACCAGTGTCACACATCATCCCAAACATGTTACTCAAAGCCACATTTGTCTTTCCATTTGTAGAAAGTCCTACAGCCACTAAGACTAATTGGTAGGAACAGTAAGTAAGTTGGCAGTTGCCTAGGATTGCATAAAAGACACCAACGGATACTTGAGTTTGGTGAAAATATCTTATATGTAGGGGACAGGTAATGTGCCTGATTAAGCACACACATTGCCACATGCAAGGACTTGGGTTCAAGCCCCACTCCCCACCTACAGGGAATACTCTTCACAAGCAGATCTTCACGTGTCTCCTTTTCTCTCTCCCTATTCCCGTTCCCTTCTCAATTTCTTTCTGTCCTATCAAAACAAGAAGGGGAAAAAGGAAGAAAGGAAGGAAGGAAGGAAAGGAGGAAAAATGGCCACCAAGAAGAGTAGATCTGTATAGTGTGGGCACTGAGCCCCAACGGTAACCCTGATGGCAGTAAAAATAAATAACTAAAGTTTAACAGTTACATGAGAATTATTCTTAATCTTGACATTGTTCAAAAGCCACATAAAAGTTTACGAAAAAAGTGGTATTATGATTTATACCCAATGTCTTAATGTAATATATATATATATGTATGTATATACATATATATATATATATATATATATGAAGAGAAAGTAGAAGAAGGTTTACTCTTACTGTATAGGTTTTTATACTGTCTATATATTTGATGATGAATATTGATTATTTTTACAATAAATACTTCCTTTGGAAGTAATAGAGCGAGAAGGGGTAGGAAACACCCCAAGTATCCTCAGACTAGGCTTTCAAAGACTGAAGGACACACTTAGGCCTTTGTTCCTTGGCAGATACAGGAAGGTTAGAAACTTGTTTTTGTGACCTGTGCAGGTGCTGTATACACTTTCTTACTTTCTAAGTTTCCTTTTTTGTGGCCACCAAGGTTATCGCTGAGGCTCCTGCATGATTCTACCACATAAGCAGGCTCTTCTTCTTACCATTATTTTAGCTTTATTTTAAGAGTGAGAGGTACAAGATAGCACTGTTCCTACACTCAAGGAGCTTCTTCCTTGCAGGTCAGAAACTCAAACTCAGGTCCTCACATTTGGTAAAATATGTGCTTTACCTGGGCAGGTACATCCACCCCCTCCCTTTTCTTTCTTTGTATAGAGCTTCTTTTTAACACTGAATATTATTATTGTTACTTTTAATATTTTATTTATTATTTTGCATAGAGGCAGCGAGAAATTGAGGGAGAAAATAGTGGGAAAGAGAGACATGCAGCACTGTTTCACTGCTCGTGAACCTTCCTCCCTGCAGAAAGGAACCGGGGGCATAAATCTGGGTCCTTAAGAGCTCTCATGTGTGTACTCAACCAGGTGCACTGCCACCCTGGACCAGTAGTGCATATGATATGATTTAAAAAGTGACTACCTACTTTAGAGAGAGAAGTGGGAAGGGGAAATGTGAAACCACTCATAATTTAGTTATCCGTTTGAAATATATGGGTGCACCTTTCCCCATATACTGATATTTTAAAAGTCATGTCAATTAAAAGTGTCTTTGACAGAGGACCTAGTGGGAGTTGTATTGTGATATGGAAAACTAAGAAATGTTATGCATGTACAAACTATTGTATTTACTGTTGAATGTAAAATATTAATTCCCCAATAAAGAAATTTAAAAAAAATAAAGGTGTCTTTGATTTTGACTTAGTCACATATTGAGAAGCAATATCCTTGTTGAGCTTAGACTGGAGTGGCTGTATGTATCTGAGGCTACAATCGCTAATTTGACATTAAGGTGTTTCCCAAATGAACTCATAAACAAAGCCGCACTGACCATCTGTTGAAAGATGTGAGAATCTCTGATTATCTTCTTAGCAGAACCTGGTTAAAGGACAGTGAGGCCAAAGGACAGACATGTTTTCAAGCATCTTCACAATGTAGCAAATTGCTCTCAAGGAGACTTGTGGCAGCCCATCCGCCCTCTAATGCTGCGGAGAGAATGACCTTCTTGACCCCTCAACCACCAACATTCAAGCAATGATTTAGATGTTTCTATTTTAAGAGAGGATGCAGATAGCTCATTATTATTTTTTCCCTCTGTCCTATGTTTTTTTGTTTTTTCTCTCTCTCTTTAAGATTGGAGAGTGTCCTTGTGTTGATTCTCCCTTTGTCATTTCGTCCACTAAATTGTAGGTGCACTTTGCCCTCTTTTAATGGGGATATTGACCATTTTCTCTGGTGTGTCTATTTTTAAATTCAGACAGTCTTCCTCTTGTTTATTAAAGAGAGCTGAAGGCAGACAGTTTCCCCATGCCTGGTCCGGAGAAATCAAAGTAGACAGTGTGTTTCTTGGGTGTGGAAGGTTGTATAAGACTTGGGAAATGGGGGTCTGGCGGTAGCGCAGCAGGTTGAGCACACGTGGCGCTATGGGCAAGGACTGGCCTAGGGATACTGGTTCGAGCCCCTGGCTCCCCACCTGCAGGGGAGTTGCTTCACAGGCAGTGAGGCAGGGCTGCAGGTGTCTGTCTTTCTCTCCTCCTCTCTGTCTTCCCCTCCTCTCTCCATTTCTCTCTGTCCTATCCAACAACGACGACATCAGCAATAGTGATAGTAATAACTGCAACAAGGATAAAACAACCAGGGCAACAAAGGGGAAAAGATGGCCTCCAGGAGCGGTGGATTCGTGGTGATAACCGAGCCCCAGTGATAACCCTGGAGGCGAAAAAAAAAAAAGTCAGAAGACATAAAGGACAGACTGGCAAGTGACACTTAGCCTTAAGCATTCCACTTGTAGTCATTGGGTTTTATTTCATTTGCTAGTTGCCAAAGGTTCGCTGTGGGGTATCACTTTTCCATTACTTAATGACTGTAGATATTGGGAAATAATAAAGCTTGCTTTATCGAGATAAATTGTTTTTCTTTTCATTGCTAGACTTTTTTTTTTTTTTTACAGTTTAGTGATATAGTGGAATCCTACAATGCCTTTGAAAAAAGTTTTTTTATAAAGTTTATAAAGTTTTGGTTCAATGCCTATTTATCACAATACTTAATGTAACAAAACTGGTGCTTAAAAAACATACATTTTAGAGGGCCAGTGGTGGCATACCTGGTTGAGCAGACATGTTATAGTACACAAGGACTAGGGTTCAAGCCCCCAGTCCCTGCCTGCAGGGGGAAAGTTGTGCAAGTGGTGAAGCAGGGCTGCAGGTGTCTCTCTGCTTCTTACCCTATCTCCCCCTCCTCTCAATTTCTGTCTGTTTCTACCCAACAAATCAATACATATTTTTAAAAATTTAAATATATATACATATATATATACATTTTAGTAGCATTAACATTATTGTCTCTATTTAGAAGCTATAGAAAAAACATAGTTGGAGATAGTCACATATTTGACAAAGCACTTGATACCAGATTATTAAAAAAAAAAGTTCAAAATTCAACAAATCAGAAACAATACAACCAATTTCAAAGTAGGCAAGAGTTAGAAGTTTCAAATATTAAATTGATAAGTAAATAACAGAAAACAATAGAGAGGCACAATTATGTGCCTAGTATAACAGGTTCAATTAAAAAAAATAACAGAAAACAACAGAGACACAACTATGTACCTAGTATAACTGGTTCAATTAAAAAAAATCTGTGGGTATCAGGCAGTAGCACAGTGAGTTAAGCACACATGATGCAAAGCACAAGGACCAGCATAAGGATTAGGTTCCAGCTCCCCACCTGCAGGGGGGTCACTTCACAAGCAATGGTCTCCAGGTGTCTATCTTTCTCTTTCTCTCTTTGTCTTCCCCTCCTCTCACAATTTCACTCTGTGCTATCCAACAACAATTAACAGCAAGGACAACAAAAGAGGAAATAATAGCCACCAGAAGCAGTGAATTCCTAGTGCCTGCACAGAACTCCAGTGATAACCCTGGAAGGAAAAAAAAAAATCTGTGACTAGGGAGACAGCATAATTGTTATACAAAAAGAATTTCATTACTTAGGCTCTGAGGTCTCAGGTTAAATCCCCAGCAACACTGTAAAACAAAGATGAGCAGTGCTCTGCTCCTCCTCTCTGTGTCTTTCTTTCTGACCATCCTTTCTTATGAAAATAAACTATTTAAGAAGTAAAATCTGACAACAGGTGCTGACAGTAATGTAGAGAGAGCAAATGCAACTCTAATATTAGTGGGAATGCAAAGTGATATGGCCATTTTGAAAAGCAATTTAGAGTGCACATAATCTTCTACACATTTGACATATAACCCCACTACATTGCTCCAGTAAGAATTAAAATGTGTGGTCACACAAGACCTTGCAGATAAATGTTTATAGTCACTACAGTTGTAATTGCCAAATGTCCCATACTGAGTGGGGAAACTGGTAATGGATAAATGGAGTGATAGCCTACACGCTGTTACAAAATGAAGCAAAGCCCCAAACCTCCGGCTAGATTCTGCTTTCCTTAAGAACTTTTTATCTTCTTTCCAGAGTCCATTTTAGCTTTACTGCAAAGACAAATGGGGCACAAAGTTACAAAAAACGTCTGATGGTGGGATTGCAAACCCACCATGACAAGCAGTGTTGCCAAGCCCCCTTATTTGACCCTGATCATGTGCCTGGCTCTTGTGTGGGGATCCCTCTCTCAGGCACAGATTCTCCGTGTGGCTGTTTCTGTTGTGCACTGTTGGTCTGCTTCTAATTCTGCTTCTAAAACCCCTTCTGTTTCATTGGTTTAATCCCCCCTGCTGAACACTGTATTCTATTTACATAAACCACTGTTAACTAAGCACCACCCTGCCTGCAGGGCATTGGTTTAATCCCCACTGGTTCAGGATGTCTTTTTGCTCCACCCCCTCTCCTTGTCACACTCTGATTTGCACCAGTCTCTTTTCGCTCCACCCTCTCTACGTCACATCCTGTTTCCACCCTACTTGACGAGTATATATATAAGGACAGGATTGTGATTATAGATAGTTTAGATGGCTTAGATGGTGCTGCATTCCACATGAATAAAGAGATACTGCGTACAGCTCAGCCATGAGTCCCTGGTCATCTGTCTCCCACAAGCCATGAATCCCTGGTCGTCTGTCTCCCACCCGCAAAGCTAGCCTGGCAGCACACCAGAAGCAGCTGCTTAGGAGAATATTAGCCGAGGCAGCAGAGGTGAATCTTTACAGAACTCTTAGTGTCTGTTGCTAGTGCCGCGACAGAAGATGGCCAGGAGACCGTGTTTAGGAATGATCCATTTATTGAGTAGCAAAGCAGGATTTTTGAGGGTTCACAGGAGGAAGTAACATGTACATTCCATATATGGTCAGAGAAGCAAGGGGTCAGGGGAGGGTGAGAATCAGTTAAAGGAATGAGGAACCAGGGTTATCAGTAACCAGCAGCCAGAGGGGAGTCCTGAGGGCAGAGAGAAGATGGATCAGATATGATCAAAGGAATGGAAGGGATGAGGAAGGAGGGAGGGGAACCTTCGGTTACTGTTTGATAGAGCAGAACAATGATATATAGTTAACAGGGAGCGGGCTATTGTGTCAGGGAATGTGGGGGTTCTTGTGAGGCAGGGAGACTAATAGGTGGGGCAGATCATGGAGGTCGCCTCCTTCCTTGCTCAACCTCTTAGTAGAGAGAGACTGATAGGATGGTCATGCCCCTCAGGCACCCTCCTTTCATTGGGGGGGTCCCGCCATGATCTACCGTGTCCTCACAATTCCCTACAATCATGTGCAGCTGTCAGGGGTCTGTTTGCTTCACTATGAAAAGGGAGAAATATTCAGGGCTGGAAAAGTATCTCCACAGTTTGCCAGATCCCTGCCCTAGATTTGAGCCCTGGAGCCACTGTTAACAGTGCCACAGAAACTGAGGAAACTCTCGGACCATGATTTCTTTCCCATTCCCACTCTCTCTGTCTCATTATAGGAATGAAAAGTAGGTCAGGAGCAGTGCAATTCTGCACATTGTACCAGCTTCATAAAGAAGAAGGAAGTCTCTTTCAGTCTTTGAAATCTCTTAGCCCATTCCCTGTGATGCAAATCATATCCCATTCATACCATACTCGGGAATAAAAGTAATAAAAGGGAGTAATAAAAGGCTGGAGTGGCATGCCCCTTGAGCGTACGTACACACACACACACACACACTCATACACACTCACACGTTATTGTTATCATGTGGAAGGACTAGGGTTTGAGCTCCTCTCCCCCCACACCTGCAGTGAGGAAGCTTCATAGCAATGAGATAGGTCTGCAGGTGTCTCTCTTTCCCTCTCCCTCTTTATCTCCACCTCCCCCTCTCAATTGCTCTCTTTCCTGTCAAAAGAATAGGAAGGGGTAAAAATTGGGGAAAAGAAATGGCAGGAGCAATAGAATTCATGATGCTAACAATGAGCCCCAGAACCCCAGTGATAACCTTGGTGGCAATAAATTTTTAAAAAAGTGTGTGTGTGTGTGTGTGTGTGTGTGTGTGTGTGTGTGTGTGTGTGTGTGTGTGTGTGTTTTCTCCTATGATAATCTTGTGGCAGTAAATTTTTTAAAAGTGTGTGTATGTGTGTGTGTGTGTGTGTTCTCTCCTATCTCTATGAAGAATATTTCTTGATTGGGAGATTTTGATTTTGACTACATGTCCCTGAAAATATCTCACAGGAGAAGTTACAAATCAAAATGTTAGAGGTGTTTGTTGGTAAGCAACAAAACCTCTGGAATAGATAATGAGACTTTGTGACAGGAGAGCTACTTTAACAATCCCAGTCCTGGCCCGAGGATGTTCTGTGATGTCTCTATCTGAAAAACAAAGAAGTCCAGGAAGGGTGCAATCACACATGTCTGTGAGCCCTGGCTATGCAGGAGAAGGAAAACAAGTGAAGAATCTAGAGAGAAAGGAAGAAAAAGAAAGAATGGAAGGAAGGAAGGAAGGAAGGAAGGAAGGAAGGAAGGAAGGCAGAAAGAAAGAAAGAAAGAAAGAAAGAAAGAAAGAAAGAAAGAAAGAAAGAGAGAAGGGAGAAAAGAAGAAAGGGAGAAAGAAAGAAGGAAGTAAGGAAAGCAAGAAGGAAGGAGAAAGAAAGAAGCAAAGGGAAAAAGGAGAATGAGGGGGAGGAAAGAAGAAGAATTTGCAAATCAAAGTGTGAAATGTTTAATAAATTCAAAACTGTAAAAGGTAAGTATGTTGGTTCAACAACGTTTAGAGAATAACATGACAGGAGTCTGTTTTCAATGACAGAAGTATGTTAAAAGAACCTCAAGAAAAACAGGAGATTAAGCACATAGTCTCCACACCTTTTTTCTAAAACTTCTCAATTGATTTAGGTGCTGTCTGGGTGAAACGCTGCTTAAGGGTCTGGCACTTGGTATAATCTTTTAATTAGATAAAATGGCCCAGGGTGGAGAACTGATTGAGTGATGCTTTTACAGAACATAAAAAAGTCAAGGCAACACCTTTGAGAGAGAGAGAGGGAATTTAAGAGAAGAAACAAACAAAACTTCCCCCATAGCTAATGCCCATGGTACATGTGATCAACTAGAATGAAACACAACAAATTCAGATTTTTTTGGTGAGTTTATTAGAAAAAAAAAGTCTAGAACTTTGGAATACACAGCACATTACTTTGCAAAAACTTGGTCCCAAAGATGGGCTTCTGGTGTAGGGAGTGTATATATTGCACACACATGCAGAGAAACTGCAATCAATAGCTAAGGAGTTCTAGGACAGGGGGCCAGGTGGTGGCACACCTTGCTGAGCACAGGTCCTTGATACACAGGGACTTAGGTTCAAGCCCCAGGTCCCCACCTGCAGGGGGGAAGAAGCTTCACTAGTGCTGAAGCAGGGCTGCAGGTGTCTGTCTCTCTCTATCCCCCGCTTTCTTCTCAATTTCTAGCTGTCTCTATCCAATAAATAAAATAATACAAAAAATATTTTTAAAAGAGGACTTCTATGACATAGTAAGATTCAGACACTAGTTTTCATGATTCAGTGTGATTTCTGATTTGAGTCAACCAAACAAGGTTATTAATTTAATTCTATTTTTTTCTATCTACATTTTTAACCCTTTTTGAGAGCTAGAGGTCAACTGTCATGGGTAAGCTGGTTCTACAACTGAGCTCTGGGGAGTATATTCATTCTGATTATATTGATTCTTCCAATCCATGAGCATGGGAAGTCTTTCCATTTCTTGGTATCATTTTCTATCTCCTTGAATAGAGACTCATAGTTTTCAGTTTACAAGTCTTTCACTTCTTTGGTCAGGTGTATTCCTAGGTATTTTATTGATTTTGCTGCAACAGTGAATGGGAGTGATTTCTGGATATCCTCTTCTTCAGGCTTAGTGTTTGCATAAAGAAATGCCACTGATTTTTGTACATTGATTTTGTAGCCTGACACCTTGCTATATTGCCTAATAACTTCCAGTAGTTTTCCGCTGGATTCTTTAGGTTTTTCTACATATATTATCATATCATCTGCAAATAGTGAGAGCTTGACTTCTTCCCTTCTAATCTGTATTCCTTTTATTTCTTTCTCTTGCCTGATTGCTATGGCAATAACTTCCAATACTATGCTGAAGAGTAATGGTAATAATGGACAGCCCTGTCTAGTCCCTGATCTCAGGGGGAATGCTTTCAGCTTCTGTCCATTGAGTATGATGTTGGCTGTAGGTTTGCTATATATTAACTCTCCTATTTTGAGAAATTTTCCATCTATTCCCATTTTTGTAGTATTTTGAGCCTGAATGGGTGTTTGATTTTTGTCAAAGTCTTTCTCTGCTTCTATTGAGATAATCATGTGGTTTTTGGCTTTGCTTTTATTGATGTGGTAAATGACATTGATTGACTTACGTATATTGAACCAGTCTTGTATTCCTGGGATAAATCCCACTTGGTCATGATAAACAATCTTTTTGATATACTGTTGTATTCGGTTGGCCAAGATCTTGTTCAATATTTTGGCATCTGTGTTCATCAGAGTTATTGGTCTGTAGGTTTCCTTTTTTGTTGTGTACCTATCTCCTTTTGGTATCAGGGTGATGTTGGTTTCATAGAATGTGGAAGGGAGTATTCCTATTTCTTTGATCTTTGGGAAGAGTTTTAGAAGTACTGGTATTAACTGTTTCCTGAAGGTTTTGTAGAATTCATTCGTAAAGCCATCTGGTCCAGAACTTTTGTTGTTGGGAAAATTCTTAATCACCATTTTGATTTCTTTGTCTGTGATTGGTGCATTTAGGTTTTGTAGCTCTTTTTGGCTCAATTTTGGAAAGTTATATGTTTCTAGGAATTCTTCCATTTCTTCCAGATTCTCTAGCTTGGTGGCATATAGTTCTTTGTAAATGATTCTCATGATTTTCTGGATTTTGGTTGTGTCAGTTATAATATCTCCTCTATCATTTACAATCCTTTTTATTTGAGTCTTCTCTCTCTTTTTTTTTTTAGTGAGTCTAGATAGGGGTTTGTCAATTTTGTTTAATTTTTCAAAGAACCAACATTTGGCATCATTGATCTTTTGTATGTTTCTCTTATTTCAATGTTGTGTATTTCTGTTTTAATTTTAGTGATTTCCATCCTTCTGGTTGCTTTAGGGTTCCTTTGTTCCTCTTCCTTTAAGTTCTTAAGGCATGAAGTAAGGTCATTTATTTGAGCTTTTTCTTGTTCTCTAATGTGTGCTTCTATGGTTATGAGTTTCCCTCTCAGTACTTCTTTCACTGTGTCCCATATATTCTGATAGCTCATGACTTCACTTTCATTTGTTTCCAGGAACATTTGAATTTTTTGCTTGAGTGCTTCTTTGACCCACTGGTTATTAATCAATATGTTGTTGAGCTTCCATGTTTTGTGACTTTCAGTAATTTTCTGTTTGTTGTTGAATGTTAGCTTTACTCCACTGTGGTCTGAGAAGATGCTTGGGATGATTTCAATGCTCTTGAATTTGTGAATACTGTCTTTGTGGCCTAACATATGGTCTCTCCTTGAGGATGTGCTGTGTTGATTTGAAAAGAATGTGTATTCCAGTTTGGGGGGTGAAGAAATCTAAAAATGTCCAGGAGGTCTAGTCTGTCCATCTCTTCAATTAATTGTCTTACTTCTTTGTTGATTCTTTACTTTCTTGATCTGTCTAAGTATGAGAGTGGGGTGTTGAAGTCTCCCACTATTATTGTATTACTGTTGATTTGTTTTTGTAGTTCTTTCAGTAGGTGTTTGATGTATTTAGATGGGCCCTCATTGGGTGCATAGATGTTAATAATTGTTAAATCTTATTGGTTGATTGATCCCCTAATCTTTATGTAATGGCCTTGCCTTCCTTTTATTACTTTATTTAATTTAAAGTCTATGGTGTCAGATGTGAGAATGGCTGTTCCTGCCTTTTTTGTGTGTTCCATTAGCCTGTATGTTAGTTTTCCATCTTTGCACTTTAAGTCTGTGTTTGTCTTGTAGGGTCAGGTGGAATTTTTGTAAGCAGCATATGGTTGGGTTGTGTTTTCTGATTCATCCTCCCACTCTGTGGCTTTTAATGGGTGAGTTTAAGCCATTGTCATTTATTAATATTATGGATTTAAGATATTGCAGTGCCATTATTCAACAATTTTTTGTTTGCTCTGATATATGTCAAGTATTATGGTGATTTTCTTGTTTATAAGAGGTCTTTTAGAACCTCTTTTCAGGGCCTGCTTGGTGAAGGTTGCCTCCTTTAACTGTCGCCTTTCTGAGAAGGTTTTGATCCCTCCATCTAGTCTGAATGAAAGTCTAGCTGGATATATCATCCTTGGTTAAAACCCTTTTTCCTTGAGGGCTTGATAGATATCTTGCCATTTTCTTCTGGCTTTTAGAGTTTGAGTGGAGAAGTCTGCTGATAGTCCTATGGGTTTTCCCCTGTATGTGAGTTTTTGTTTTCTCTTGCAACCTTAAGGATACTTTCTTTATCCTTACTTCTTTTTATTGTAACTATGATGTCTTGGTGTCTTCAGGTCTGGTTTTATTCTGTTTAGGACTCTCTGGGCCTCTTGACTCTTAATGTCCTTTCTATTTTTAGGGCTGGAAAGTTTTCTTCTATTATTTCCTCGAGGGTGTTTACTTCCCCTTCCTCTCTTTCTTCCTCTGGTAATCCAATTATGTGAATTTTACTTCTTTTGAGATCATCCCATATGTCTCTGTTGTTGTTTTCAGTGTCTCTCAATGTCTTTTTGAGCTCTTTTACCTGTTTATTAGTTTTCTCTAGCTCATCCTCTGGTTAATTCTGTTTTCTGTTTCTGTTAATCTGCTTTCTCTTCCCTCAGCTTCTTTCTTCATTTCAGTTATAGTATTAGCATGTTCTGCTAATTGGCCTTTTATCTCAGCTATTTCAGCTTTCATTTCTTTAATTACCTAGAGGTAGCTAGTATTTTCCTTGAGGGTCTCATCTTTTGTTTCCCTAATTCTGATAGCCCTTTCTTCCATAATTGTCTTCATTTGTGATTATTAGGTTTATTATTGCTTTTCTTATCTATGGTTACTTCTGACTGATTTGGAGTTTCTTCTGGGATCCTGTCCTGACTCATTGTGGTAGCAGTTTTATTTGGTCTTGATTTAACAATTTTTCCTTTTTATTGATGTGGTTTATATTCTTTTGTTCTGTCATTCTTCAGTTGTTGTGTTTTGAGTGCAAGCCACACTATACTAAAGACTTTGTCACAAATGCAGTCACAAACTTCAGAAAATACAACAGTAGCAACTGAAGAAAGGATTGATGCAGTTCAATCAATACCAGTTAGCCAACAACACTTCCAATTCAAGACAAATAAGCAAACATACCAAAATAAAAAGAAAGACAAAAGAATAAAGGCAAAGCAAGAATAGATGGTTATGCAAATTTACTGTCCACTATAAACTATAGGGATATCAAGAGGAGAAAAGACATGCGCGCACACACACACACACACACACTCCACTATTAGTTAGATTTCTTCCATGAAATAATTCACAAAGGAATGTCAGTGAATTCAGAAATCAAAAGGAATGAAAAAAGAGCAGTGAAAGGAAAGAGCTTATTTTTGTTTGTTTGTTTGTTTTTGAATTAGCTAGGAGAAGAGAAAAGGGAGAGTGGAGGAAAGACGAACAGAGAAACAAGTTTCACTCACAATGCATAGGACACCCAGTCACCTATCAATGGAAAAAGCAACAACAGTTAATTTTGGTTAACCTGAAGAGGAGGGAAAAGGGAGAGATACCAATATATAATAATAGTAATAACAAAATAAAATAGAGTAAAAAACCCTAAAAGTCAGTCTGCAGCTTGGACCACACCAGATTGGCTTCATGCAGCCTCGTCCCCTTTCTAAACCAAAAAAAGACAACCAGTTATAAGAAGTATCAAAAAAAAAAAAAAAATTCAGCTAGTCTTTCCCAGGCAGGCCTGAGGCCCTGATTGGTCAGATATTCTGTCACACAAATCTAGCTCCAGCCCCCTTCAAAAAGAAAAAGAATAAGGCTTGGGGTGACACCCCTGCTGAACCAGGAATTTTGGTAAAGAAAATAGCTCCACAGGAATCCTGCTAGGATCAGCTGGCCTGCCCCTGGGAGCTAGTTCTGGGGTGTGGGTGGGGGGGGGGGTAAGTACACAAATAGTCAAGCCAAAGATCTTCCTTTCTTTGTTTTTTTGACCGCTGTTTGCCAGCCTGAGAGTGGGCTATGGAACTCTTTTTTTGGTGTCACCCTGACCACCCCTTATTCACCTTTTCCACTGAAGGCCCAGATCCTACCCTCTCAAGAAAATCCCAGGTTGTAAGCTCCTTCTTTCTGGAGCACACACAAGGTGTTGTCTCCAAGTCACAATCTAGGCTGTTCCTCTGACTTTACTAATTTTTGCCTGTGCCCAATCATTAACATGCAGGTGGCCTGAAAGTATTATCTGAGAAGATGGTATCAGAGTTGAATATAGGACTAGAACACTGGATCAAGGCAGAGAGTAGCTCCCAAATCTGGGAAAAGTATATAAATATCATTAACTATAGACCCCAACAATCTGACGTAGGGCCCATGTCTGTCCATTCTTAGCATGGGAACCTGTGCAACCTCTGCATCCCCACCGATCTGACCTCACATTCCATGGTCATAGCTAGGAACATTCTAGGCTGCATTCATTTCAGGACCAGTCTTCCTCTAGTGGAAGAGTATGTTGACCCAGCCTCCCTTCAGAGAGTCAGCAGTTTCTACTATTGTTGTTCTACATTGAGGGAAAAGTCCTGTAAAGTCCCACAAGAGATCTTATGATGTTGTTCCTGATGGAGATGACCAATGATGGTGGAGAGAGGGATCTGTTTGAGGTCTAGGCCCAATTTGTCTATGTGTGAATCCCAAGATTCCCTAACTAGGTCCTTTGATGATGGGGCAGCCTGGTAGTGACCAAAAGGGCCATCATTTAGAAAGTGCAAGTCTCTTGCCCTTGCCCAGCTTTTGTAATCCCTACTTTATCTGACAGGGTTAGGCTTAGAGTGATTGAGATTTTACACATGAACTTTTTTAAAATTATTTATTTATTAGACAGATACAGAGAGAAATTGAATAGGGAAAAGCAGATAGAGTGGGAAAGAGAGAGACACACCTACAGCCCTGCTTCACCACTCACAAAGCTTTCTTCCTGCAGGTGGTGACCAGGGGCTTGGACCTGGTTCATTATGCACTGTAATGTGTGTGCTTAGCCAGGTGCACCACTGCCTTGCCCCAACACATAAACTTAAGGAGGGACATTATTCAGTCTAGAGAATGCCTGAGAGAGAATTGTCCAACACTCTGTGTCCACTGTGAACATTAAGTCTAATGCTGATGTTTAACTACATAATTGTTGTAGTTTAAGTTTATTGAATCTAATTATCCTGGTGATCTACCCAAACCATATCAGATATGTCTGTATGAGAAAATAATATTCGTTATGGTTAGCCATAGAGATTCAGCTTTGCAAGCCCCTGTCCTCACCTGCAGGGGGAAAGCTTCACAAGTGGTGAAACAGTGATACAGGTGTCTCTCTGTCTCTCTTCCTCTTAATCTACCGCTCCCTTCTCACTTTATCTCTTATCTCTATACAAAATAAATAAATAAATAAACAAGCAAACATTTTTAAAAGAGTGATTCAGGGTTGGCATTATTACTGTGGTATATTACATGGCATAATTCAGCCAATTCCCCAAATATATAAATCTCTTTTTATTATAATTCCTTACTATTTTTATAATCATTTGTCAATCTGCTTCTCCAACTCCATGAAAATAAACTCATTAAGAACAGGGATTATGCTTTAATATTCTCTCTTTCTCTAGTTCTTAATCACAGTATTTGACAAAGGATTGAAGTAAATGGGATTTTTTTGTGTCACAAAAAGAGTTACATTGTAACTTTCAGTTGAGTTTTAGTTAAGTGGCATAGAGTTTAGGCAAGGCCTCCTTGGAAATTTCATGTTGGTTTTATGTGATATCAAAAATAATGTCTGTGTATCAACTCTTCCTTTAATTTCAGAGAAGTAATATTGAGACAAAGGCCTTTTTAGAATTTAGTGCTTTTTTTCTCTCCATATGTTTAATTTGGTAAATCTCTTACTACTATAATACTAGGGCTAATTTCTCCCCCTAGGATAAAGCATTAATTAAATGACTTCAGAAACTGTTCTTATTAAGAAATAGAAGCTCTGATCTTAATTTTTGCTCCATTAACTTTAAAGTTCAATACATTTTTATTGAACCCACACATACGTTAGTGTGAATTGCTTTGCATTAATTGATCTACGGGGAACCCATTGGCAGTTCTGGCCTTCCTTTTAGGTTTTTTATTCTCCTTCAGAAAGTTCCTAAACTTTGGTACTAGTCATTAAATCAAGGAATGATCGCTGGAATGAAGGGCATGAAAATCAATGGAGAGAGATGTGTGTCTTGTCTCATCTCTTTCTTGGATTGATAGCAGGATTGGTGTTATTTATTTTAGTATTACACAGTGTAATATAACTTCTTCTCCAACTATATAACCCCCCTATAATTTCAACACCCCCTCACAAAAATCTCTTTTATTAGAATGTCTCATTATATTATAATCAGTATGCTTCTTCAACTACTCAATAAACTCATTAAGGGCAAGGATTGTTTTAGCAATCTCTTTTTCTCTAGTGTATATAGAGGGACTGATAAATGTTGGATAGTATGCCAGCTCCCCCTGGCTTCTGCTTAACCATATGCCTATATAGGGATAGATTTAATCCCATTCAAAGCTTTGGTCTATTTACATAAATCACTTTTACATTTACATAAAGCACTCCAGGGCATTGGTGGTTCAGTGATAGGATTCTCGCCTGCTCTGCCCCCTCCTTGTCACACTCTGATTTTCACCAGTCACTTTTCTCTCCACCCTCTCTATGTCACATCCTGTTTCCACCCTACTTGGCAAGTATATATAAAGACAGCATTGTGAGTTTTACAGTACTTTACCTTGAGTTTAGCTTAGCTCGGCTTAGATTGTGCTGCGTCCTGCATGAATAAAGAGATACTGCCTACAGCTCAACCATGAGTCCCAGGTCATCTGTTACCTACCCGTGAAGCCAGCCCAGCGAAAACAACATAACCCGTCGAAAACAACAGATAAAGGGTTGAAATAAATGACATTTTATAAATAGATGAGTGGAATGGTTTGCCTACCATACTCCAGTGAGATTTCCATATAATTATAGATGACTCCCAGCCAAGTCTGTATTAGAACAACAGACATACTCATACGTTGTTGATTGCTTCATTCAAAAGTTGCACATCTTTTCATACTTCTGAAACTGGAGATGTTGGAAGTGTGATAATATAGAGAAATCTTATATAGAAAGGCTCACTTGCAGGGGTTGGGTAGGTGGCGTGTCTGGTTGAGTGCAAATGTTACAATGCGCAAGGACCCAGGTCTGAGTCCCCAGTCCCCATCTGCAAGGGGAAAGCTTCACAAGTGGTGAAGCAGTGCCTCAGGTATCTCTCTGTCTCTCACCCTCTCTATCTCCCCTTTCCCTCTTGATTTCTGTCTCTATCAAATAAATAAATAAATAAATAAAGGTAATTTAAAAATTAAAAAAGAAAAAAAAGGCATCACTTGGTGGTTACTATGAGGTAATCTCATGGCAGAGATGCTGTTTACTGAAATGCACAAAACCATGGTGACAGATGCTCACATATTTTTTTCTTCTTAAATTGAAACTATATCCCATATCCTCCACTGGAAGATCTCCTATTCTTTAGCCCTCTGGCAACATGGACCCAGGATCATTATGGGGTTCAGAAGGTGGAAGATCTGGCTTCTGTAATTGCTTCTCTGCTGAACATGGGTGTTGGCAGGTCAATCCATACTCCCAGCCTGTTTCTATCTTTCCCTAGTGGGGCAGGGGTCTGGAGAGGTGGGGTTCCAGGACACACTTATGAGGTCATCTGCCCAAGAAAGCCAGTTTAGCATCATGGTAGCATCTGCAACTTGGTGTCTGAAAAAGCCTTAAGATATAATGCATAACAAATTGTTTAATAATCTGGAACCTAAAGCCAAGAATATAGCAGATGAGATTTGGGGTCTCCATTCTGGAAAAAGTTAGTAGGTCTATTTTGGGTATATTCCAAGGGGCCCATGACTTTACTCATTTTTGCCTGAGCCCAACAGCTAACATGCAGGTGGGCCAAAGGCACTGTCTGGGGAGATGGTGTCAAGGTTGGAAACAGGACTAGAAAGCTGAATCAGGGAAGAGAGTAGCTCACAAATCTGGAAAAAGTATATAAATACTATTAACTGTAAGCCCCATCAATTTGATCTGGGCCTCTATTCAGTGCAGGAGTTTGTGTTACCTCTGCATCCCTGTAGGTCTGAGCTCACATTCTGTGGTCATAGCTAGGAAGGTTCTAGGCAACACCTATTGCTAGACCGATCTTCCTGGAGTGGTAGAGGTCTAGGCCTATCATGTCTGTGTGGGATTACCAGGATTCCTTGACTAGAGCCCTGGGAGATGAGGTGGCCTGGTAGTAAGCCAAAGAGACATCATTAAAGTATGCCAGTGTCTTGCCCTTATTCAGCTTTTGCAGTCCTTACTTTGACAAGGTTAGCCTTGGAGTAATTGAGAGAAGTGAAATAGGAAGTAGGTGAGAGAGTATCTAGGCCCTAGTTGAAATTATTTGATTAAGTACCTAATGGGGTTTTTGGGGGGGTCTGTCTACTTGCTTGCTGCACTTATTGGGTCAATGAAAACTATTGTGTATTTTTACTTTAAGGTATATATTTTCCCCTAACTTATGGATACATGTGTACATGTGCTCTGTCTCTTGGGCCCTGGTTAATATCTAGGTGTTGAGGCTTTATTAACAAGTGTGCTACCCAAAATTAAATTAAAGAGTCCTATAAACTAGGAACAGTCTCATCAGAGTACTAAGGCTGAAGGGTTTACATCATCAGCCTATCATCTGTGGACACAGTCTGAAGTGAAACATGTCGAGGTGGTACTGGTTGCATTGATTAGGCAGAAATCAGCAGATGCAATATCTATTGATATGGGTCAAGAGAAGCCTACTGAAGAATGAGCCATGCCCAAGAGGTTCCAGGACTGGGAGAAAGATGGGTTTTATAAAGGATAGGGAGGGTTCTTGCTGTCTTAGGGTTTAAGAAGACAATAGATAATTATTATTATCACCAGGTTTGGAGATTTTGTTGACTTTGGAAGTCCCATTGTTAGGATTTTCTGTATCACACAAGACCTCATCATGACATATGGCATTTAATGCTTACATGTAGGTCTGTCTAATATAGTGACTCAGCTAGTTGCTTCTGGTGTCTCTGGTCTAAGATTATAATTGACTTAATATTTTTTAAAAAGTCATTATTGAAAATGTATTATCACTTTATGCTCACAATAAAAATTCAATCAGGTTACCAATTTGAAACCTTAAGTGCATAGATTATAGGAATATATACTCAGAACTGGGGGTATATGCATCAAAAAGTTGGAGACACTCAATTTATTTTTGCCTTCTCATATTTATTAAATAGTGAATTATAAGACTATTAATTAATAAGAGTGTGTATTAACACCATTCCCACCATCAAAGGTCTGTGTCCCTATCCCCAGACCCCTCTAGTGAAGCTGAAAATCTCCCCCCCCCCGAGTTTTTAAACTTTAGTTCAATACTCCAAACCCAGTCAAATTCTGCTTGCATTTCCCTTTCTGTTCTTCTTTCTCAACTTCTGCTTATGAATGGGATCATCTCATACTCATCTTTTTCTTTCTGATTTACCTAACATAATTTCTTCTAGCTTCATTCAAGATGGGTCAGAGAAAGCGTGTTCATTAACATGGGTATAATTCTATGTTATTCCCACCATCAGAGTTCTGTGTCCCTATTCCTTCCATTAGAAATTATTGTAGTATTCTCAAGGTCACAAATATGGATTTACCATTATTTATCTAAATATACATATATGCCTATTTTTTTCCTATGGTCCTGCCTCCCCTTCCTTTCTAAGTCACATCTATTATTGCTACCTCTGAATGTCCTTCATTTTTTGCTTTTCTCTAAATATAAAATATTGTCTGGGAAGATGATGTCAGAGTTGATAATAAAGCTCGAAAGTTGGATTGGGGCAGAGAGCAGGTCCCAAACATAAAGAAAATCTATGAACAGAATTAATTGTTTACCTAATCAACCTGACCCAGGGACCATATATATATCCATATTTAGCAAAGGATAGTTTTGTAGAATATAGATGTATGACTGGAATTCCCTCACTTTTAGTACTTTGAATATGGCATTCCACTCTTATCTTTGCTTCTAGGGTTTGTGAAGAGAGGTCTAACAGGAACCTGATAACTCTACCTTTGTATGTAATTTCTTTCCTTTCCCTAAAAGTCTGCAATTTTTTTTCAGTGTCATTAAGTTTGTCATTAACTTTTGTTATTAATTTAATGTTGGTCATTTTGCATTTATACCTGGGTGTACACTCTGCTTCTTGAATGACTATATTCTGAGGATTGCCTAAGTGAGGAAAATTCTCAGCTAAAATTTCCCTAAATATGGTCCCTGTTCCTTTTACCCTGTCCTCTCCCTCAGGAATTCCTACCACTCTTACATTCAACCTTTAAGTGGAGTCTACAATTTCACAGAGAATTGCTTCATTCTTTCTAAACCTTTCCTCTCCCTCATCTTTAAATTAAAAGAGTGGGCTAGTTGTATCTTATGGAGTAGATATTCTTTCTTCTGCATGAGTGAGTCTACTTCCTAAGTCTGCTGCCTGACTGCTCTCAAAATGCCTTTCACTTCCTGCAATTCTGTTTGAAGTTTCTTTCATGCTTCCTAACTGCTTATCACAGTTGACTGAAGTTCTTCTTTCATGTTTTCTAGTTACTTAGAGAACTTTGTTTGAAACTCTTCTCTTGTGTTTCTTAGCTTCTTGATGAAATATTCTTTTTACTCTTGAATATTCTTCCCCACACTATACTTAGATCTTGAAAAGTACTCATAATGAGCTTTCTGCAGTCTTTCTCTGATAGTCCCTCTATATCTGTATTTTCTTTGAGTCTTTTTGTTTGATTTGAATTTGACATGTTTGTTTCTATAATATTTGTTTATGCATTTATTGTGCTGATTATTGCTAGCCAGCAGGAGATTTTATTGCTGTGGTCTTTGGGCTTCACTTTGTTTATATGTTGGGTTGTGGAGGGTGGGAACTAGGGCTAGATTTTATCTTCTTAAGCTGTTTTGTGCTCTATGTGCTGTGTGTATGTTTTCTCTGTATGATTTCAAGCCAAAACCAAACCTCAGGGGTCTGATGCTGGACTGCAGCTGTGTTCATAGAAGCAGAGATAACTTTACTGGCTAGTCAGCATCAGGTGCCACAAATTACCTATATGTGTGACTGGAGTTCTTTTGGTCACAAACGTTTCCTACTTTTTTGTGTGTCCTTGCCTGTAATTTTGTAAGCTAACTCCCCTGAGATCATGGATTAAAAGGTCATAAATTCGATTCTCTCACCACCAGCACTGTGTTCCCCTGGCTATTGCTACATGTAGTGGGAAGATGGTGACTTCCTCTGCCAGGGTTGTAAGTTCTTTGTGTTTGGCTTCAGTCTTATGTCCCTTCTCACCCCAACTGTGGTTGTGAGCACCCATCTGAGGCTGTGGTGTTTCTGTAGTTAAATTTTGTTCAGTTTGATAGTTGTATAAATTTGTAGTTTGGGGGAAGAGTCTATGCTAGTTGTTTTTACTCCATGGTCATGCCTCCCAGACTCAGAAATAGAATTCTTCTCGGTTCTTTGTGTATTTCATATGTCTGTGATTTCAAGGACAAGTGCATTAGAATCAAGATACAGTCAGAACACACTCATTTCCTTAAGTGAGGCTAGATTTGGCAGAAATGAAGCATGATTCTAGAGTCACCCCTTCATAATTACATTTTACACTGTGTGAATTTATGCCTACTCATCTTTAGGTTATAGAAGGTTACTTTTGCATATTTCTCTCCACTCTTCTTCATCTGCTTTCCTCTCCCTTACTTTCATCACCTTCTCTTCCCTCTTCTTTTTTTTTTTGTGATGAAGCCACATTTTTACACCCAAACTTATTTTTCATGTTAATTAAGAGCTAGACAATAGGCTTCTGTATCCTCTGCTAGCATGGCAATTTTTCAGATATGGAAACTATTCTTTCACTTTTTTTTACTATGAAAATATATTTGACATTCTAAGTGATCTGCTTCTCTTTGACACTTGTCCAAGACATTCTAAAAGCATCCCGTGTTACTTTCACACCCATTACATGGTGTGTTAATCACTTGCCAGTATTGTCAAATATTAGTCAATGTTGTCTTGTCTTGTAAAAGTTAATGTTGAGTCAATTAGAAGAAAAAGCAGGATATCACTTCATATCAGAAATACTAGAAGAAAGGGGTACCTTGACTTTAAATTGTACCAATTTCTCTCTGTCTTATAGCAGTTAAAAAACAATAAAATGTTTAAAATAATTAAGTATGTTTAAAAGAAAACAAACAAAAGCAAAACAAAATAGAGAGACAGGGAAACAAAGAGAAGGAGTTATAGAAAATAATTTGGGGGCTGGGTAGTGGTGCACTCAGTTGAGTGCACATGTTATGTGTAAGGATTCAGGTTAGAGCCACCACTCCCACATGCAGGAAAGACAATTTGAGCAGTGAAGCAGGTCTGCAGGTATCTGTCTTTCTCTCTTCCTCATGTCTGTTTGGGAATCTAATCTCACTAAGATTAGTATGTGCAAAACACTCTCATCCCCAGTTTAGGTCCATCATCCTGTACCAGGACCTGAAAATTTCTCTCTCTCATTCTCTCTCTCTCTCATTCTCTCTCTCTCTCGCTCTCTTTGTCTCTCTGACTGCCTTCCCCAGAGTCCTTTGCTTTGGTGAAATACACCTCCAGTCCAAATTTTACTTTCTGTTCTCATTTCTTAAGTTCTGCCCATGAGTGAGATCATCCCATATTCATTTTTTCTTTCTGGCTTATCACACTTAACATGATTCCTTCAAGCACCACCCTACTTGAAGTTAACTTTTTATAAATGTGCATAGAAAACTTACTTCTCCAGGAATCTGCAGTATGTGAAATAGTTAGCGTTACCCATTTAACTAGATACATTTAGAAAGTATTTTAAAATAGTGCTTTCAGAAATACTCCAGACTGACATAGAAAGTAAAACTGTAATTTTGGTTCCCTGGAGTGTGTCCATCACTGAGTCCCACTCTTCAAAGACTGAGGGAGGATGGAGAAGATGTTCCAGGTCACAGTCAGTGCCTAGGGTCATTCAGCTTGGGAGAAAAGAATAATAACCCTGCTTTAATAGGTTCCAAAATTCATCAATAATGTTGCTGAAAAGATCTAAAGCACCATCAAAATAGCTCACTTGGGCAGTGCACTACTTTGCCATGTGTACATCCCAGGTACAAGCCATGCCCTCACTGCCCTGAAGGAAGCTTTGATGCTATGGGTTCTCTCTCCTCCATATCTGTCTTTTAAGATTTAGAGGCAGCACAGAAGTGAAAACATTTAAGGGGTATTCTCCAGGGAGCCCGTAGATTGTAAACTCATTCACCAAAGGTGATCATGAACTAAGGGTGTCCTTAGTTCATGAAAGAGAGAGAGAGGGAGAAAGACTTTCAGGTCCTGGTACAGGATGATGGACCTAAACTGGGAATGAGAGTGTTTTGCACATACTAATCTTAGTGAGATTAGATTCTCAAACAGACAGGAGGAGGAGAGAAAGACAGACACCTGCAGACCTGCTTCACTGCTCTTTATAGCTGTCACCATTGGAATAAATGAGAAGGAGAAAATCAAGCTCAGTGAGGAATAGATTATGGGACTGGCATAAGATGGCCATGAGCTATCATTATGGTCTCATCACATCAGTTACTTAATGCCCTATGAGGGGCACAGCACTTCTCTCCTGAGTAAGCTGGTGACACAGCCTTCACCTATAATTATGCTGAAAGACTCGGGGTGAACAGACTGACAGTGTTTGCTGGGAGATTCCCCATGGAGGGAAAGCTCTTAGCAGGACACCCTTAGTTCATGGTCACCTTTGGTGAATGAGTTTACAATCTACAGGCTCCCTGGAGAATACCTCTTAAATTAAATACTTGGGATATAAAAGAGTGACTTTAACTTATTTATTTTTCTTTTTTAAAAGTGCTTTAACTTTATTTATTTCTGGGATAGAAATTGCCAGAAATGGAGAGCTAAGGGGTTAATAGAGAGGGAGAGAGACAGAGAGACACATGCAACACTGCTTCACCACTGGCAGAGCTTTCCCCCCACAGATGGGGACTAGGGGCTCGAACCTGGGTCCTTGTGCATTGTAACGTGCACTCAACCAGGTCCATATACAAAGACAGCAGAAAATACAGAGAGAGCAGAGACATCCCAGCATAGCTCCAGTATTACAGAGCTCCCTTAGTATATCTGTGATGCTTTCCACATGGTGACAGGAATTAACTCTAGGACACACATGGTAAGGTAAGAACTCCACCGACTGAGTTATTGCCTGACCCCACAGACATTTTTTCTTAACTTGGAGTTCCCTCCTGTGTGTGCTTTACACACATTTCACTGAAAGACCTCATGTGTGTCTGCACCAGGAGGAAGGTCATAGAGCTGCCTTCACTGTCGCAGATGTCTTCCTGCCTAGCCTGAACTCCTAATTGGCCAAATGTGGCATGTAGTAAAATCTCTTAACAATCAAGCTGATTTCAGTTGACTCACACTGCTGTCATCAAAAATGGTTTAGCAGGGAACTGGTTAAATAAACTCAGAACAGAAGCTCTGATCCATTAAAGTTCCTGGCAAATGAATGATTCCTAGATGTGAATACTTTTGAGCAGTGCATTCAAGTCATATGGGAGAGAAATAAAATCACTGTTTATTAATAGTCAGACGCCACCTTAGTGGACTGAAAAGAGCTGAGAAGTAGATTTTGCAAAGCGATGCATTTTGATCATTAAATATTTAACAATATTTTTATGATAAATATTTTATGTGATGAGTGTATTTGTCAATATACAAAGAGCTCAGGCCAGTTGAATTATGCTTTCACCGCCTCACAGAATTAGTCCAAGAGCACATGGCTCAAGAAGGATTTGGGGTTTTGTTTGTTGGTTTGTTTTTTAATTTTTTATTTATAAAAAGGAAACATTGACAAAACCATAGGATAGGAGGGGTACAACTTTGCACAATTCCCACCACCAGAACTCCTTATCCCATCCCCTCCCCTGATAGCTTTCCCATTCTCTATCCCTCTGGGAGTATGGACCCAGGGTCATTGTGGGATGCAGAAGGTAGAAGGTCTGGCTTCCATAATTGCTTCCCCGCTGAACATGGGCGTTGGCAGGTTGATCCAGACTCCCAGCATGTCTCTCTCTTTCCCTAGTGGGGAAGGGCTCTGGGGAAGCAGAGCTCCAGGACATATTGGTGGGGTTGTCTGTCTGGGGAAGTCTGGTCAGCATCCTGCTACCATCTGGAACCTGGTAGCTGAACAGAGAGTTAACATACAAAGCCAAACAAATTGTTGAGCAATCATGAACCTAAAGGCTGGAATAGTGCAGATGAAGAGTTGGGGGGGTCCTCCATTTAGTCGATAGCTAGTAGGCATATTTTAGTTATATGTCAAAGGAATTTGTAGCTATACTAGTGGTTTTTTGTTTGTTTGTTTGTTTGGTTTTTGCTTGATCCTGAAATCTGATATGCAGGTGGATCCAAGTTACTGTCTGGGGAGATGATGTCATGGCTGGGAAAAGGACCAGATAGCTGGATCAGGGAAGAGAGTAGCTCCCAAACATGGGAAATGGGTATAAATATTGTTGACTGTAAACCCCATTGATTTGATGTGATCTGGGGTCCCTAATTAGCTTAGGAGCCTGTGTGAGCTCTGCATCCCTCTAGGTCTGAGCTCATATTCTGTGGTCATGAGTAGGAATGTTCCAAACTGCCCCAGTATTGACCCATCTTCCTCAGGTATAGCATAGAGTATGTTGTCCATCCTCCCTTCGAAGGATGGAGCTTTCTCTACCATTGTTGATCCAGATTGAGGGTAATGTCCTATGGGGGCCACAAAGGGGTCTGTTTTGTTGTTCCTGATAGAAATGACGGGTAACAATAGAGAGAGGGATTTATTCGAGTTCTAGGCCCATCAAGTCTGTTTGGGAACCTCAGGACTCCCTGATTAGGGCCCCAGCTGGTGTAACGGCCTGATAGTGACTAAAGGGTCATTGTTAAAGTATTCCAGTCTAAAGAAGGATTTGATATAAATAATATGTGTGTATAAATCAAATGAAGCTCCAGAAACCCATTTTCTGTGATTATTTGTTACTTTTACAGGATAAGATTTGGAAAAGCCACTCTGTTGGGAAGAGTACTAGAATGAAAAGAACCTTTCCACCTGTCCAAATTTGACATGATGACATTCTGTATTTCTCTTATTTAACTCATCTAATGAAGTGGCATGGGCTACAGTATGAAATCACAGGCAGTCTGTGCTAGATGCTTATATCCTTACAAAAGGGAAAGGAAGCTAGCACAGCAGTGGTGCCCACGATTTGCATATGAGAAGTGCTAGGTTCAGTCCTCACACCAGTAGCAGCCAGAGCTGAGACCTGCTCTGGAAAAACTATATATTAAATTGTCCTCGTGTATGAGATTGACTCCATGTGTGTGTGTATGTTTATGTATTTTATTTATTGATTTGAGGGAGACAGAGTTATTGAGAGGAAAAGAGAAGACAGAGAGGGTAGAGAAAGAGAGAGAACTGCAGCACAACTTGACTGATTGCAAAGTTAGCCCACTGCAGGTGGGGACTGGGGGCTTGAACTCAAATCCTTGCACACTGTCACATGTGTGCTCGACCAGGTGCACAGCCACCCAGCGCCAAGCTTTAATTCCTTTGAGCATCTCTTTTCTTACCCGGAAGCTAGAATTTTTTTAGACAATGGGGCCACTTTCAGAATTCAACAAGGAAGTGCCTACAGGACATTACAGTGGAAGTGTGTCACAATTATTAATTACAGTCCCACTGCATTTTTTATAAAGAAATTAAGACAGCTTTTGAACTCAAAGGGCACCCAAGTTTTCTAGGTTAAAAAGAGAAATTGGGAATCAGGTCCCAGGCTCTTGCACACACACACGCTCAACAGAGTAGCAGATGGCTTGACAACCTTTCAGAGGAAATGCATGGGTACCCTCTTCTCATGCGAGGTTCTGTAGGCAGAACTGCATTCAAGTGCAATGTTAATTCAGGCCTGAGGAGGAACAGAAAACACAACTTCTGACATTCTGGCTGTGCAGATGACTGGCTCCTTCCAGCCTCTGAAAAAAAGGACTCTCTGGAGTCACCTTTGAATGACTTCTGCCCCATTACTCTGTAAAGGTGTTGCACTTGAAACATGTCAGATCAGGGCTCGAATTGTTTTGGTAGGCATTGAAAATCCCTGTTGCCTTTCTGTTTTCTTTCCATTCTGGCCATGATCCCATTTGACTTGTGTGCTGTGTTGGTTTTTTTTTTTTTTTTTTTGGAGATTGCTAGATTTAGACTCATTGTCTTTCTATTATGACAATCTGCAGACATGGGTTCCTGGGGCAGAGAGCAAGAAAACAAAACTATTAGGGATTCTGCTGGAATTCACTAATCCGTTGGTAAATAAAAAGTCTAATCAACGGGAAAGAAAAGGAATACTTTAGATGCATGATTGCAGTCTCTGAAATCCCAGCTCTACTCAACTGGGCTCATTCTATTTCCTGCAGCCTCACTCAATAGACTCAAATCAGAGTTCTCTCTCCTGAGGAGGTCAGAATGTAACAGAATTCTCCCAGATGAAATTCATCCTCCAGGAGGACTTTGACTTCCCTAACTCCCAGATTGTTGAGGAAATTAGTTATGTGTGGTTCCTTTGTTTCATATTACTCTATGTACTTCTTCCTATAGGCCTTGACTGGAAAAAAAAAAAAAGAGCTGGGGATGGTGTTACACAGTGCGAATTGTGGGAAATGTAATATGCAATTAGCTTCATAGCTTCATGACCACAAATGGCAAAATACAAGGGTGTTGCAATGAAGCTACAAGAGGTGTGCTTCTGTGTCCCCTTCACTGCATAACAGAGGTGAAAACCCGCAAGAGCTGGTGGTTGAATTTATTTTTATTTGGACGTGTGTTGCAACAGACTTGTCAGGCTGATTCTACACTACATGTAGGCACTTTCTTATTTTTCGTTACTTGTCTACCTTAAAATGGCTTTTGGTGCCAATTAAAGGAAATTCTCAGACCCTGCCTTTAGCTCTTCAAAGTTGCTTTGGAAATGAGAATCTCTGCAAAGTGTACAACATTGTGATCTGCTGTGTTTACTCCTGCACTATGTGTGTATGTGGAATTTCCTTTTTGTTAAGTTTCATTTATGAATAAACCATCTACCCCTACCAGTCTTTGAGGAACTATGCTCTGACTTCTATCCCTATAGGTTTTTTTTCCTCCCAGAATGTTCTTTTAAGATTCTTATATTATATTTCATGTATAGGAAAGGGTAGTCCTTGTGTATTGGGGGGAATTTGGGGCTGAGTTTGTTTCACCAAGATTAAAGGTTCGTTTTGCATAATCCTAACAAAGAATTGAAGTGAGAGCATGATTTTCAGAAATTTTAAAGTTTATTCAAGAAAATTGAGAATATTCACATATTAAGCCTCTACTCAGATGCTGACTGGGGTTCACTTGGGTGGGGGGGAGAGAGAGAGAGGAAGAGAGAGAGAGAGAGAGAAGAGGAGAGGAGAGGAAAGGAGAGGAGAGAAGAGAAGAGAAGAGAAGAGAAGAGAAGAGAAGAGAAGAGAAGAGAAGAGAAGACCACTCAGAGCTCTTAATCACATGATGATTGGCTCACCTAGAAGAGAGAGGCCATGCCCACAGGTCTAGTTTATAATACACAAGCCCCGCCTTCACCTTTCTAAGCCACACCTGTTGCCATCCCCACTTCCTGTGCAGTGATTTCCTTTTCCCAGGCATACCTGTGTGCTTGTGGAACATGTGTTCCAGAGTAGTGCAGTAGTGTCTGTCTCCATAGGTACTTCCTGTCATTTCTGACGTCAACAATTCCTTTTTATTACCAATGAAAAATCCTGCAACTCTTTTATCCATTGACTAGTGGAGAATTTGATATTTATTAGCTTCTGGCTTCAACAGAAATTCACCAGTTCTGGCTTGAAGGAAATTTATCACTCTTCTACACCAAAAACAGAAAGATGGACTCATTTTATTCCATGATTTTCTGTAATCCAATGTGAATATACTTCTGAATTGTATACAGTAAAATTTTTCCTAACAAAAAGTTTTTGTAATGTGAATATTAATATAGAACAATATTTATTCAGCTGTATTTAAAACTATCCATGGCAAGAGAAGAGATTCAGTAGTAGAATATAGATCTTATTGCCGTGAACTTTTCAGTTTGATCCTTGGTATCACATCTACTGGAATGATGCTCTGGCTTGCCCTCTCTCTTTCTCTCTTTATATTTCTCTTTTTTATTCTCTAGCTCATTAAAATGAATAAATAACAAAAGTAAATAACTGTAATACAGTTGTCTGTAAGTAAAATAGGCTCTGAGAAAAAAGAAGTGTTTTGTGGAAGTGATAAAAAAAATGGGCAACAGTTCATATTGCATCTGTCAAGTGCTTATAAAAACAAAAAAAATAGAGTACAGAAACCACTGTCCTAATAGGGTTTATCATTGTTTTGTTATTGGAAAGACAACAAATCTAGAGTTTGCTTTGTAGGGACAGTTGGCTACAGTTCCCAAGGAGAAGGGAGCACCCATTTATATTTATATTCCAGTGTTATCAGGAAGCAAAAGTGCAGAAGGGAAGGGAATACATAAAGAAGAACTTTTTTTTTTTGTGAAGCCAGTAAAGCAAAGGAAACAGGCTGGGGGCTGATGGGTTAGACTTCATCTCAGTGAACTTTAGACCATGGGACAGCCTCTAGTTTTTTTTATACCTTGTTCTAGAGTGAGGAGGGCATGCAGAGTGGTGACCCTGTGGTCAGCAATGTGGACTCTGCTAGATTGGTTAGTTTGCATTTGAAAAGAATGATTGCAGAGGAGTTGTTTGCAGTCTCCTGGAATCCTCTAACCTGGGAGGAATAGGGACCACTCACAGAGTTCTAAATGTCAAATTAGCAAAATACAAAAGACTGAACTTACTGTTCATACAGTTATCTGTTATCTCTGCATATCCTTTTTAAAATTTTTTTATTTATAAAAAGCAAACTTTGTCAAAAACCATAGGATAATAGGGGTGCAACTTCGCACAATTCCCAGGACCAGAACTCCATATCCCATCCCCTCCCCTGATAGCCTTCCTATTCTTTAACCCTCTGGGAGTATGGACCCATATCCTTTTAAGGAATGTGACTCATTAGCTACTGCTTAAAATCAACAGGAAGGTGCTTTGTCAAACTTTATGTGTCAGAATTCCCTGTCACTGGCCAGAGCTCTGAAGGGTTTCAATCAGTCTTAGAGACTCTCCTGAGTAGCTTCCTCTTCATGCCTTAGAAGAGATTTGTAGGGAGCAGAAGAAAAGAGTTACAGTTGAACACTAACTTGAGTTGAGGAGAAAAAAGACATAGTTTCATGCAGCAGGTAGAAATATTAAGTTGCTTCATCCTCTATTCAGAGAGCAGAAGCTTTTAGTGAATTGGAAGCAACTGTAAAGCACGTTTTATCAAGAAAGGAAGTGTGACACAAAAGTTGGAAATAACAAGGTAGTAAAATCATTAGAGAAAAGGTTGCTTTGCTATTATAATGAGACCCCTACTTAGTTTTTGAAAGGAAGTATATTTTATGTCCCTGCCATCAAAAAGTGGGCAGTTGCATCCTATTGTGTTAATAACTTTACCTCTCATAGAAGAGAACATGCCTAGTGTTTATATACTAGTCATGAATTCAGCCATTCAGATAAGCCCAGGAGTACTCACTATAAACCCAGACTTCATCTTCAGTCTACTGGCTGCTTATACCTCCTAGTTTTTTAATGTGACCCTCAAGAATGAACAGAGAGCTTCCTGCATATGTAATATCATTGGATGGCCACTCCAGCCCAATATTTTGATTTTTTAACCCCAAAATATTTATTCTATATATTGAGAAGGAAAGATAATGAAAGAGACAGAGAGACACCAAAGCACATGGATGCCATCCAAGTGTTCCCATGTTATGTCAGAGATCAAAGCCTTATGTGAGGCATATGCTATACCCACTGAGCTATCTCTGGACCCCTTCCCCTATAATGTGGATTAAGACAGCATTACTTGGGTGCCTACAATAGAACTAGAATGAACATTTCAAAATCATGTGTGAACTTACCAGACTGACAAAAGGAAATGGAAGTCTGGTCAATATCTAACTAAGAATTGAGACATGAGGAGTTTGTCATGATGCCTTAATACATTCTATAGTTTAACAATCATGTAACCCCAAAGAAGAAATAAATTGTTAAACTCAAAATATACTCAACACATAATGTCCCCGTCCTCCTTTAATTGGCAAGTGGTTTACATCAGCATTAATTCTCACCAACAGAACGTGTTAAAGATGGAACTTCGAAACATGACTTAGCATGGACAAGAGATGTACTGGTCAGGTTTATGTAGGCCTCATTGCTTAACTTACTTTATTCAGCACACAGATATCTTCAGGCTTCCCAATATGTCTTAACTATACTTTGAAATGACCTGTCATATATTTATGTATATTTACATATATATATATATATATATATATATATATATATATATGCTTGTGTGTCTTTTTATTTGTTTTTATTCCTTATTTATCATTTTTAAAATTTATTCATTTTTTTAATTTTATTTAAGAAAAGAGACATTAACAAAACTGTAGGATAGGAGGGGTACAACTTCACACAATTCCCACCACCCGATCTCCATATCCCCTCCTCTCTCCTGATAGCCTTCCCATTCTCTATCCCTCTGGGAGTATGGACCCAGGGTCATTGTGGGTTGCAAAAGGTGGAAGGTCTGGTTTCTATAATTGCTTCCCTGCTGAACATGGGCGTTGACTGGTCGATCCATACTCCCAGTCTCTCTCTCTTTCCCTAGTAGGGTGGGTTTCTGGGGAAGTGGAGCTCCAGGACACATTGGTGGGGTCATCAGTCCAGGGAAGTCTGGTCGGCATCATGCTGGCATCTGGAACCTGGTGGCTGAAAAGAGAGTTAACATACAAAGCCAAACAAATTGTTCGACACTCAAGGACCTAAAGGCTGGAATAGTGCAGATGAAGTGTGTGGGGGGGTACTCTCTGCAGACTCTTGTGTACTTCTGCTTTCAGGTATATATTTTTCCCTAGTTTATGGACATGTGTGAACCAATGCTCTATCTCAGGGGACCTGGACTATATCTAGGTTTGGGGACTTTACTGGGGAGTGGACCACCTGGAATGGAATTAGAGAATACTATGAAAGGAAAGGTCTCATCCAAGTGATGAAGCTGAAGGGTTGTCATTCCACACCTAAAGTCACTGGACACAGTCTGAAGTGAAGCATGCTGGGGTGGCACTCCTTGCATTGATTAGGTTGCCATCAGCAGATGCAATATTATTTGATATGTATTGAGAGAAGCAAGCAGGAAAGTGGGCCCCACCCTAAGGTTCCAGGACTGAGAGAAATATAGGCTCTACAGGAGAAATATAGGCTCTACAGTAGAAATGTGAGGTTGCTGCTGTCTTAGGGTTCAAGAAGACAATGGATAGTTATTGTTATCACCACATTATTTGGCAATTGGGTTAACTTTGAGAAGTCCCTTTGATAGGGTTTGCTGTATAACACCCAGCATCTTGTATATAGTGGTGCCACCGGTTGCTTCTGTTCTCCCTGGTCTAGCCTTTTGAGAGAGTCAGCCTATCAAAGACTCAGCCTATGTATTAAAAAGTTCTAGACATATGATCAGTTTTCCCCTCTCATATTAATTGAGTAGTGGTTTATATGACTACCCTTTAATAGGAGTGTACATAAACTCCATTCCCACCACCAAAAGACTGTGACCCATTCCATCCCCCACCGCCCCCCTTCTGCCACCCCAGAAACCGAATGTCCACCCTCCCCCTCACCACAGTGTCTTTACTTTGGTGCCCTATCATTTTTTTATTACAGATAATTCATCATAGTCATATTAGACATATTAGACATATTAGACATATTTTTGGTCCAAAACTTCTCCAACAGATTCAGCCCTTTCTTAGCATACCATACTACTTATATAACAGCACATATTATTTTAATTTTTATACACATTTGCTTAAAATCTGCTTGTCCTGTTGATGAGATATGGGAATATTGGTAATATAACACATATTTCTTTAGTGGTTTACATTTTTAAATCAATCCAGTTTCTGATGCATGAATTTTCAAAACACTGATTTTCCTTAGAGGCAGATAATTCAATCTTAATTTATAGTACATTATTCCTCAAAAAAAAAAGACCTGAATAAATATCTTTTATTGTAGGCTAATGATAAACTTTTGTTGGTACAACTCCCAAAAGTAACCCTCATCTTCTGAGTCATCTGTCAGCAATTCTAATTCAGAATGCCAGCTTTACAAAGGCAGGATCTTGCAGACAGCAAACATAAAACTGCCTCAGGAGGAAGACAATATGCATTTTCGACTTCAAGTTATTTCCAAACAGTCAGGTCACAGAGAGACAAGACAACATGAAGCCCAGTCAGCTGACATAGTACATAATAGGAACAAACTCCAAAAGGCTCTAGATCCTGGAGTTTTAAGAAAATACACATTTTATTTCAAGAAATCACTGGTAGGATTGATAATGAACTGAGTCAGGTGGAAGTATCTCCAGTATAGTACTCATGTGATCATTTACATAGACAAAGGTTCAAGCCCCTGGTCCCCATCTGCAGAGGAGAATCTTAGGAGTGGTAGAACAGTATTGCAGGCTTCTCCCCATCTCTCTCCCCCCTAGTCTCTATCTACCTATCTCTCTTTCTCTATCAGGAAAATTGTCACCAGGCGGTTTGGTGAAGTCTTTCAAGCTCCACAGATCACCCTGGCGACAAAGAAGAAAATGAATAAGTAACAAAACGGAACAGGAAACTATTTTACATGAGAATTTCAGAACTGATCATTATAATGCTCCCGTTATCTTTTTACTCTTCTCTGAAATGGTGGAAGGAAACAACAAAGCCCACCATGTTGCCATTTTCCAATGATTTTGATGGTTTCTGTCAGCACAGTCTCTTAGTTCTTAAAGATGACTAAGCAGTCAGCCAAGCAATTCTTGCTCGTTCAGTTACTGTGGGGTTGTAGCCAGAAGGAGGATGAGGATGAAATTAATCAAAAGTTGTCGTGCTTGTCTGTCTGCAAACTGATGTCATCTAGATTTAAATTCCCACAGGGGACATATACTGAAAAACACATAGTCTCCTCAGTTTGTCCTGTGCTTCCTCAGAATGGGATGACTTAATTTCAAGAGCAAGAATCTTAAAACAGAAAAAACTGGGAGGGAGGATTAATAGGAAGGTGAATTGTAGTGAGCTACAAATTTTGTTACCTACAACCAGAATAACGCTTCTGCTGCCTCATATTCACGATGACTAAATCACTGAGACTAAGACAAAGGCCATTCAAGACAAACACTACTAGTGTATTGTTGGGGAATTGCGCAGATGTGGTTGAGTTAGGCAGGGCCCACAAACCACCCTATGCTAGTATGGCCAGTCCCTTTATCAGCATACCAATCTTCTGCTTTGTCTTATAAATGACTAAGGGTCTCCTCCCCACCACATTATCCCCTCAGGGTATTGCTAATTCCTGCCAGCTAAAACCATAGTAACAGTAGCTAAGGAAGTTCCCAGTGCCTTTTTTTTCCTCTATCCCCTTTCCTAGCCATCTTGGTTCCGACTTGCTACTTCTGGTTTTATCCCATAAAACCCACTTCTGTTCCTGGTTTCTCTCTCTTCTTTTCCTCTCTTTTCTCTCTCGAGTCCCGACCTGGAGAAGGGCTAGTGTGCAGAACGGGGAGGCAGCCATTGCAGTTTGGCGCCAAGTGGCTTAATCTGCTGCACTCTGGGGCATCTGCACGAATAAAGAATTGCATTAACCACGCCGCCATGAGTTCCTGGTCTCTCTCCTGCCCGTGAAGCTATCCTGGCATTCTGTTAAAGATTCATGCATGAGAGAAGGATTGAGCATTCACCAGAGAATCGAGAACACACTCAGTGCTTGCTGGCATATGGTAGAACTAGGGATTGAACTCAGGACCTCTAGGGAGGGCTTCCTACATATGAGTCTACTTGTCTGAAGCCACTGCACTATCTCCATATGCCCACTAATGCTGTACATATACAAAACGATATATATATGTATGTATGTATAGTGAAAGAGAGAGAGAGAGAATGCCAGGTAGAGAAAGAGTGAGAGACCATAGCATCAAAGCTCCCTTCAGTGTGCTTAAGGCTTGACTCGAACCTAAATCATGTATCTGGGAAAGCAACACACTACCCAAGTGAACTACTAGTTATTTTCTGAGGTTGCCATTGTTACATGCAGTTAATTGCTCAATGGAAATTAGGAAAGCCAGGGTGGTGTGGGGGTGGGGGATGGAGTAATACCAATAAATTACTGGAAAGAAATCACTGCCTACTTAAAATCCTGTTCTTAGCAGAAAATATTCTTCAAGAGTAAAGGGGAAATAAAAAAGTTTTAGGCAGGGGCTGGATGGAGGTGCACCTGGTTGAGCACACATGTTACAATGTGCAAAGACCTGGGTTTAAGCCCGTGCTCTCCCACCTGCAGGGGGAAAGCTTTGCCAGTGGTGAAGCAGGGCTGCAGGTCTCTCTCCCTCTCTATCTCTCCTTTCTCTCTCAATGTCTGGCTATTTCTATCCAAGGAATAAAGATACTAAAAAATATATTTTTAGGCAACCAAACCTAAGATAATTTTTCATTTGTTCATGCATTAGAAGAAATATGGATAAAAGACAAAGACATATTTCATGCAGCGAGAAACTATTTTCAGGTAGACAGTTAGAAACTCTGTGTTACATAAAGATAAGTCAATAAAAATGTATTAACCACTAAATGTATTAAAGCCTAACTACTTTTAAAACTAAAATGGAGAGGCTGGCTAGTGCTTGACTAGGTTGAGTATATATTACCAAGGACCCAGTTTCAAGACCACAGAGCTGCAGGTATCTCTGTGTCCCTCTCCCTGTTTATTTCCCCTTCCCTCTGTATCATCTCTTCCTTCTAAATTTTGTTTTGTCTCTATAAGACAAAATAAAAATAAAGTAATAGAAAGGAAAATGGAAAAGGAAAACCTCATTTAAGAGAGAGAATTTATTCTTGAAGAACAATCTCAGAACATTGGCCTGTCAGATGTTTAGACATGCCCTAAAGGCAAAGTTTCTTAGGCAGTTGATGTTACCACCAGGATAGGCTATTGCTACAGAGAGAAACCTGCAAACATGTATCAATACCCACTTTGCAACACAGAGGTGGTATTGGAGAGCACTGACAGATAATCTGTCTTCTTAGTGAATCAGACTGTGTCCACTGAATTACAACAGGGAACAAAAAGCAATTTTACTAAAACTCACATGTAGAAACACTAATCATATTAATTGTGGATAGATTATAATTTAATATTTGAGCGGAAATAGGATAAATTTCGGAATCAAACAAGAAGCTGCCATCGTGTAAGCAAAGGAGAAAGACTTCTTTCCTCTCTCCCTCTCTTCCTTCCTGCCTTCCTTTCTCTCTCCCTTTCTTTCTTCCTTCTACCTTTCCTTCTCTCTGGCTCCCTGCCTCTTTTTCTCTCCCTACCTCTCTCTCTCCCTGTCTCTCTCTCTCTCTCTCTGTCTCTCCCTACCTATCTTTTTCTCCCTGCCTCACTCTCTCTCTCCCTGCCTCTCTCTCTCTTCTTATCCCCTCGTCTCTCAACTTTTTTCTGTCCTATCCAATAAAATAGAAGCGTGCCAGGGAGAAATAATGGCCTCTGGGAATTCATAGTGCTGGCTTAATTAAAATAACATTGAAAGCTTTAGGAATAGTATTAAGAAAGAATTTTGTAACATATAGGGTTATTTAAGAACTCATATACAGACAGTGTCATGAACTACTAAAAGGAAACAATAAGGAAAACAATCCGATATACAAATGGTCAAGTCACTTGAATAGGTACTAAACAAAAGAGTAGACCGAAATAATCAATACAAACTGTGATGTCATTCAACCTTATTAATACACAGGAAATTGCAGTTTCATGTTTCAATGGAACAAGACTGTCTACATTCAGTAATGGCTATAATTTAAAGACTGCCAATTCTAATCCAACACTTGTTGATGAAGCCACCGGAACTCACTCCTATTGTAGTAAGTGTGAGAATTTGTATGATCTTGGTAAGTCAGTTATGCAAATTCCACAACCCACCAATTCTACTTACTTGTTAATATTTTATATTGATGAAAGAGATACAGAGACCAGAGGACACTTCAGCTCTGAATTATGGTGGTTCTGGGAAATGAACCTGAGACCTCAGAGCCTCAGACATGAGAGTCTCTTGCATAACCATTATGCTGTTACCCAGCCCCACTAATTCTACTTCTAAATATATTCCCAACAAAAATGTTCTGCCTGTCCACTAAGTGACATGCACTATAGAGTGTTGGGTTGTCAAAAAAGTTCTGATACATTTTTTCATGGAGAAAAATACATCATGGCTTTTCTGACAGCCTGGCATTTATATACTTTGCAAAAAGCCCAAGTATGGAAACTACCTGACTGCTTTTAGTAGTAGAAAAGAAAAACAATTAAGCATAGTGAGAAACAGAGTATTTCAATAGCAACAAATGACTGTTGTATGCTTTACATTGGGTTCTAGTTCTCCCCCGCCAAGAGAATTGGATCAGTCCAGTTAGTTTCGCGGGCCCGCTTGGCCCCACCCCTAGGAACCCCGAGAGAGGGTTCCAGAGTTGCAGAGTTGGAGAGAGTGCTTGCGCCGCTGCAAAGAGATAGCGGAGTTCTGTTTGGTGATTAGTTTGTCTTAGTTTATGAATCGTTGTTCCTGAATAAAGAAATACAGCTTCCCTGCCCAGCCGTTGTCTCCGCGTCTCTGTTACCCGCCCGTGAAGCTAGCCCGGCCAGCTACAGCCGCCGAAATTTTAACAAATGGCGCCCACGTGGACCTGACCTGCGCATCTCTCACATAAGTAAAGACAATTTGGCTACCTATGCACTATGGCCTTCTCTTCTGCTTGTGAAGAGATCTCCAAAGGCCTCTGCTCTTTCTTCACGAGACTGTTTTGCTATTTCTGGAACATTTATCTCTGGACCACTCTGTGGTTTCCACTCGCTCGGGCGAACTCAGAACAGCCAGCGAGAATAGCCAGCGGGCAGGAGGCGAGGCACGGAGCTGCTGTTTCCACCTGGTTAAACAGCCAGCCAGCCGGCTGCGCCCAGACAACCCCGCACACCGCGCACGCAGCCCCGCAGCCTGGCAGCCTGCAGGAGGCTGACGCCAGCACGCAGGAGCCCGATGCCTCCACGCAGGAGCCCGATGCCACCACGCAGGAGCCCGATGCCACCACGCTGGAGCCCGATGCCAGCACGCAGGAGCCCGATGCCACCATGCAGGAGCCCGATGCCACCACACTGGAGCCCGATGCCAGCAGGCAGGAGCCCGATGCCACCACGCAGGTGCCCAATGCCAGCATGCAGGCCAGCCCACAGGAGCCGGCTCTCCACCGCGTGGCACAGGGCACTGAATGCATGATCCCTCCATGCTGCTTGGCCACTGCAAGCAGGGCAGCAGACATGGCAGGGCCATGGGGCAGGGCCGCGGCGGCCTATCATGGCCGCCACCCCTGGGCACCTAGGCCCACGCCTTCTACAAAGCTGGCCCACCTGCCCTCTTGCTATGAATTCTGGAATGATCCCGGACCTCCCGGACCCCCGGGCTCCCTGCCGAAACTGGGCACACGAGATCTCCAGCTGCCGGTCCGGTCTGAAGGCAGACAAGCTGGAGTACGCAGAGATTTGTGCAGAGATTACAACCTGCAATTCCTAGCAGTGAAGCTGCGCGGGAAGCCACCTCCGGATGGTGAAACCCCCCCCCAACAACTAAGACAGTACAGATTTAAATTCGTGTTTAAAATGACATGTCTTCGTAACAAAGGTTTCTCTCCTTGTGTATTAATGACCATGTTTATGTGTATGTTTAAAGTTTGGTAAACAGTAACTTTTAGGCTAAATTCTTACTAGTCAAAGTTAAATAAAAAAGGTTTTCAACGTAATTCTCATGAAGATAAAATTAACTTACATTTAAAGTCTGAGGTAAAAATTAGTTAACAAGCAATATATTTTAACTAAGTTGGTCTAAACAAAAGGTTAAATAAACTTGTTGTTATGTAAAACTCTCCATTACCTTCTCTATTAGAAATGGTAGATCGCACAATGGCTATGCTAATTATTCTCATGCCTGAGGTTTCCTTTCCTGTCTCCATCTTGAATGGGTGTAACAAAAGGTTAAAAGACGTTGTTGATATGTAAAAGTCTCAAATTCCTTCTCTATTAGAAATATGCTAATAACAAGTTTTGTTTCATAGTAAGTAAATTGCAGCCAGCTGCCTTTGGGACTCTAGGCCATTCCCCACCCCCATGCAAATGTCCATCGAGAAAGTACACCCCCCAGAGGCAAGAAATGTTTTTTTTTTAAGCTGATAAAGTTTTGCCCACAGAGGCAAAAAAAAATGGCCCCCTCAGGCCTTCCCTTGGCAGCACACTGGTTCTTGTTACTTGCTTACATTTCTCCATGTTTGTGCCAGTTTCCTTTTAAAAAAAAAATGCCTGTATGATAGAGGTTTCTGTTCACCCCACACCCTTGATACTGTAGTCATTTAGTTAAAAAGAAAAGGGGGAATTGTTGTATGCTTTACATTGGGTTCTAGTTCTCCCCCGCCAAGAGAATTGGATCAGTCCAGTTAGTTTTCGCGGGCCCGCTTGGCCCCGCCCCTAGGAACCCCGAGAGAGGGTTTCAGAGTTCCAGAGTAAGAGAGAGTGCTTGCGCCGCCGCAAAGAGACAGCGGAGTTCTGTTTGGTGATTAGTTTGTCTTAGTTTATGAATCGTTGTTCCTGAATAAAGAAATACAGCTTCCCTGCCCAGCCGTTGTCTCTGCATCTCTGTTACCTGCCCGTGAAGCTAGCCCGGCCAGCTAGAGCCGCCGAAATTTTAACAACAAATGACTTTCACAGTACACAATTTTATAGATGAGCAAATATTTTGAGTAAACGAAACCAAATGCAAGGATGGAAAGAGAAGATCAACAAGAGGTCACTCTGGTGTTTATGGATACTTTGTTTGATAAAAGACTAAAGAAAACCCAGAAAGCTATTGTCATGAGTAGCTGGTTATATCAGCAAATGCAAGAACTCAGGCGAGCAAAAATTATGTTCTCAGTTTTGACTATGTGATTGTTAAACTCACATTTCTTCTCTGTTACATAACAGAGCTCTACCATTGATTTATTTTATCTTTTTTTTGGGGGGGGTTATGGATGTCATGGACACAGTTCTGAACATTGACTCAAGAATTCCACACCCACTTACGTATTTACACAGTGACACTGTACCTGGTTCATTTACCGGCAGTTAAAGCAAATTCGTTAGTAGGTAAGCAAGTGACATTACATTAGAAAGGAGTCTCAGGATAGCAATGTCAGATGGGCAGGATCCAGGGCCAGTCTTGTTCATCAGAGTGAAGTCAGCTGGCAGTCTTCCAGTCACTGGGCCATTGTCGCCTCAGATGGTCTGCAATGGCAGCATGGTGTACAAACAGATCAGTTTTTATGGGATGAAGTCCAAAATCTTAGCCCATGTTTCTGAGCAACTGATAAACACCTCAAGTCTCTGGATAAGATGATTGTAAATGGTTTTGGTATTCACATCAACCCCTCTGGGTGTTCGCACTGACCTATACCCTTCACCTCCAAGAATTCATAGACAGTTTTTCTAAATGGAGGGACTTATACTCTAAACAATAATACATCTCTCACCTTAAAAATGGGCAAGGACTGGCATAAGGATCCCGGTTCGAGCCCCTGGCTCCCCACCTGCAGGGGAGTCGCTTCACAGTCGGTGAAGCAGGTCTGCAAGTGTCTGTCTTTCTCTCCCCCTCTCTGTCTTCCCCTCCTCTCTCCATTTCTCTCTGTCCTATCTAACAATGACAACATTAATAACAATAATAATAACTACAACAATAAAACAACAAGGGCAACAAAACAGAAAATAAATAAATAAAATATTTTAAAATAGATAATGTAAACATTAAAATTGTATTTTAAAGTAATTTGATAGATGTTTTAGACATCAACAGTTTCTGAATACTGTTTCAGATATTTATAGGTAGAACATGCAGAAAAGAATGATGATTCTGCCATTCATGTCTGTTAGAATATCTTGCTGGTATACTATTAGGCCAATTGAAAACTCATTACTTTTTTTTTTTTTGCCTCCAGGGTTATCGCTAAGGCTTGGTGCCTGCACCGCAAATCCACTGCTCCTGGAGGCTATTTTTTTCCCTTTTGTTGCCCTTGTTATTTTATCATTGTTGTAGTTATTATTATTGTTGTCATTGTTGTTGGATAGGACAGAGAGAAATCAAGAGAGGCGGAGAAGACAGAGGAGGAGAGAAAGATAGACACTGCAGACCTGCTTCACCACCTGTGAAGCGACCCCACTGAAGGTGGGGAACCGAGAGCTTGAACCGGGATACTTAAGCCTGTCCTTGGCACTTCGCACCATGTGCACTTAAACCACTGTGCTACCGCCGGACCCCTGAAAACTCACTACTTTTGCCTCCCAACTTCTGAACTAAAAAGAACATTTGCTAGGTAATCATACTACAATAAGTGAGGACATGGTAATTTTATGCTTATTTTCCTTGAAAGACTTTCTTGACATCAAAACCAGATGGTTCAGAAGATGTTCTGTAAGGAACTTCTACTAGAATGACAGTTGAAGAGGTCTGTGAGTTGGCTCACCAGAGAGGGTACTGCCCTTGACTTGTCTGTGACCTGAACCCAGACCTCAGTCCATCACATGGGAGTGACATCAGACGAAGTTTCAGTGCTATGGTGTCTCTCCCTCCTTCTCTGTCTCAATTACTCTTGTTATCTGAAAACGTAAGCCTGAGGCAATGAAATCACACATGTACAGATCCTGTCAACACCAAAAAAATATAGACTGTGACTATTGGAATCAATGAGTGTATTTTGATATTGAAAGTGGTGGGATAAGTGACTTATCACATTAAGGGCTAAATACAGCCAGAAAGATCAAATAGTTCTTAGAGATTCCCTAGATTCAGCTTGTCCACAAAGTTGATCTACTTCCTTATAACATTTTTCCTAAGTGTTCCCTGGCACAAAGATTGCCTGTAAACTCCTTCTTTGGGAGTGTTTACCTTCTTTGGGCCATAAATAAGAAAATCCTGCCATCCTGTAATATTACGACAGTGTCTGTATTTAAATGAGCCCATCTGCAATATTACCAGAATATCGTTTCAGTACCTGTTTGTAGAAAATATACCTTCCTTGAGCATTCTCTCCTCAGCAAGTGTAGACATCCCTGGCTAAATTTAGTAGGCATAGAAAAAATATATGTATTTGTTTAGTTATCTGACCTGTTTGTAACTGATGTTAAATATTTACTTGAAAGAGTGAAAGGGTGGAAAAGAATTCACCAACTTCTCTAAGGCAGTTCACCATTGTCAGGCCAGGACTCAGCCTAGAAAGAAGCAGAAGGGTTTCAATACAAAATATGTTGGGGACAATATAAATTATGAAGGTGGGAAAAATAAAGCTTTGCTTATCTAAACCCAAAGAACTATGCTGTACTTTCTTCCTCCTCACATTATGCTGCCGCTTGCAGTTCATGCTCAGGTGTCCTCTCTCTGCAATAAGCATTTTCATCTCTCTGCCTTGACACCAGTCATCTATCAAAAAATGCTAATTATATTAGTTCTTCCCTAAACCAGCTCCCTGGAAAGGTGTTTTCAAAAAAAAAATGCCATAGAAGCATTATTATGAATTTACTTAAACCATGTATTTCATACATTTATTGATGAGAAAAAAATAGAGAAAATAGCTACAGGAGAATTATGTTTATGGCTGTTACCAAAGACAGCCTAAAACAGATAAATAAATAATGCAACTGTGCTGCCTTATAAATAGAATGAAAGTAAAAGGCCATGAGAGCTTTCTTCTCTGTAGTGAGAACTGTGGGCTTAACCCACAGTTGGGCGAAACCTGATTGATCCATCTTGAGATCTTTGAATGCTAATTAGTGTCTTAATTTATAAGGACACTTTCAACCCGTGAGAGGCTGGGTTAAAGGTTACATATGGAGCTAAGGTATTATGGTTAGCTTGAGGCAAAATAAAAATCTCCCTCTAAAAGAGCCTTCTTTTTTCCTTCTTTTTTTTAAATATTTTAAACTTTATTTATTCATTTTTTTCCTTTTGTTGCCCTTGTTGTTTATTGCCTTTGTTGTTGTTATTATTGCTATTGTTGTCATTGTTGTTGGATAGGATAGAGAAAAATTGAGAGAGATGGGGAAGACAGAGAGGGTGAGAGAAAGACAGACACCTGCAGACCTGCTTCACCACCTGTGAAGCAACTCCCCTGCAGGTGGGGAGCCAGGGGCTCGAACCGGGATCCTGATGGGTCCTTGCACTTCTTGCCATGTGCGCTTAACCTTCAGCGCCACCGCCCGGCTCCCAACAGTTTTCTTTTAATAGAGGTCTTCATTTCATTCTTCATTGTAAAATGAAGTCTTATGTCTTGGTATGTGAGTCATTTAGGGTCATGAATGAACAGTGTTGATATTTATAAATTCTTTGGCATGGATGGGGGGCGGTGGTGGCACATGATGTTTCCTATACCTGCAGCTCTGAATGTTGGGTTCGTAGTTGTTCAAGCGGGCCATTTCCATGTGTGTGGTTACTCTTACCTTCAGCGAGTGCCTTCAGGTAGCTTAGAAACTTCTCATTAATGTAAATAACATCCTCAGGATACATCAGCCTGATGTGTCAGACCGAGCCTGCTTATCCTTTGAGCAAAAGTTGTCAGGGGACGCTGCTGGTAACACTTTAGAGGCAAGTACACCATCTTAATGGCCCAGATACCCACCCTCTTCTTGGTTCCTTCTTGGTACCTTTCTCAGACACTTGACATGGAATGAACCAGTATATTATTTCTTTAATTTACATGTTTCTATAAATCACACATGACTGGAAAGGTGTGGGTGTAAGCAATTGCAATTGGCCACAGAAGTGCAATCTCATATTTCCTCCAGATTAAGCCAGCACATCTCACCCACCATCAAATTGCCATCTTCCTCCACGATGCGGCACTGGGCCCCCAATCTCCTTTCACCTCTTTTGACTCCTTCTTTGTTTTTTTTTTGAAGGGGGTTAGAGGAAGAAAGGAGCCTTTTATTTATACACGGGCCAGGAGCTCTGATCATTCTGATAACTGGCACCAAGCAAAAGGACAATATAAGCTTATGGAGGGGGTGCAGGCTTGAGAGTAAAAACGTCATTGCAGAAGCAGAGGCTGCAAGGTTAAGGGGTGGGACTTGGACCCATTGCTCAGGGTCTGGTTGCCTTAGTTACTGCTATCTTTCTTGCAGAGCTGTGTCTGGGGAAGTTTAGTTTAAGATGCACCATTGGGGGGGGGGCGGTGAGTGATACCTTTCAGGAGGACAGAAGCTAGCCAGGGATAAAGAAGCTGCCTTCTCAGTAAAAGTTCAGCCTGACCTTTCTGGTCATTACTTGTTTTATTTTTTTTAATTAGTTAATTAATTAATTTATTTATTTATAAAATGGAAACACTGACAAGACCATAGAGTAAGAGAGGTACAATTCTCACCACTAGAACTCCATATCCCATCCCCTCCCTTGAAAGCTTTCCTTTTCTTTAACCCTCTGGGAGTATGGACCAAGGGTCATTATGGGGTGCAGAAGGTGGAAGGTCTGGCTTCTGTAATTGCTTCCCTGCTGAATATGGGTGTTAAAAGGTGGATCCATACACTCAGCCTGTCTCTCTTTCCCTAGTGGGGCAGAGCTCTGGGGAAGCGGGGCTCCAGGACACATTGGAGGGTTCATATGCCCAGGGAAATCCAGTTGGCATCATGGTAGCATTTGGAACCTGGTGGCTGAAATAGAGTTAAGATATAAAGCAGAACAAATTGTTGACTAGTTGTGAACCTAAAGGCAAGAATATTGCCGATGAAGATTTGGGGTCTCCATTTTTGGAAAAGGCTAGTAAAGTCTATCTTAGTTATATTCCAAGGGGCCCATGACTTATTGGTTTTTGCCTGTGCCTGACATCTGATATGCAGCTAGACCCAAGTAATTGTCTGGGGAGATTTTGTCACAGTTGGAAAAAGGGCTAGAAATCTGGATCAGGCAAGAGAGTAGCTCCCAAATATGGGAAAAGTGAATAAATATTGTTGACTGTAAACCTCATCGATTTGATCTGAGGCCCATATTCAGCACAGAAACCTATGTAACCTCTACACCCCTGTATGTCCAAACTCACATTCTGTGGTCATGAATAGAAACATTCTGAGTTGCACCAATTTCAGGACCCATCTTCTTCAGGTGGTAGATAGAGTATGTTATCCAACCCTCCTTCAGAGATTGTTGGCCCCTTCTTTGAATCATGGGATACAATGTATTTCTTTTGTACTTTCCACCTGGCTAAAAAATGGACAGTTCTTGAATTTCTCAGCCTAGTTACTATCAGTATCTCCTAGAGAACTATTTAAGGCTTTCTCTCTGCTGAACTTATTCTTTCTAAATGGTCATAACTCAGGAGACAAATATATTTGGGTACCATGTTCCTCATCACCTGTTTTTTGTTGTTTTTATTTTCCCTTTTTTTGCCCTTGTTGCTTTCTTTGTTGTTATTGTTATTGTTGTCATTGATGTCATCTTTGTTGGATAGGACAGAGAAAAGTGGAGAGAGGAGGGGAAGACAGAGAGAGGGAGAGAAAGAGAGACACCTGTAGACCTGCTTCACCGCCTGTGAAGCGATTCCCCTGCAGGTGGGGAGCTGGGGGCTCAAACCGGGATCTTTATGCTGGTCCTTGCACTTCGAGCCACGTGTACTCAACCCGCTGCTCTACCACCCGACCCCCCCCACATCACCTGTTTGATACTAACATTCCTGTTCCCAGCGTGAGATGTCTAAACACTAACATACTTCTAGATATACACATTGCTCTGAAGTTGAGAAGACTTTCAAGCTGAGAATCAACTATATTTAAGCTCTGCATTAAGACTCTAGCCACAAACAGTGCTCTTCTGTCACTTAACTCTCTTCCTATACGCTGCTTTTTAATTTCTAATTTTAAATAGCATGTAACACCCCAGAGCATCTGTTGACACACAAGACTTTGGGAATTCACTTGCCAAAATGCTCTCCCCACTGAATTCTGCTGTTCAAGCTTTATTTTTCTGAGCAAAATGATTCTAGCATCTTGGAGAATCCAGGAATCATATCTTCCCCAGAACTGCTCAGAGCACCTTTTGTTGTTTTTTTGTGGACACTTTTGTTGTTGTCCTAATATATTGGCAATGGTTTTTGCATGATACAGATCACTCACTTAAATAATGAAAAATTGTTTTCATGTGTTCTTGTTGCAAAGAATGGTTCCACCAGCTATCTGCAGACATGGAGCAACTTGTCCCAAATGTGATGCCTCAGAGGATAACCATTTTATGTTAATAAGCAAGACTTTAGACCAGCAGTTCCTGCTGATGTTGCCTGCGAACTGGGAAGTATGTACAGTGCTTTCTCCAAGTTGAGTAGGACTGTGGGATGTGTCTCTTTCATCAATCCAGCAGGCTACCTGGTCATATGTTGGTAGGTTTCCACAGTAACTCACTTTTAGGTCCAACTGCACTATCCCTTTTTAGGTTGCAGACCAGGTCTCACTATCTATGTACCCATTAGCAAAAATCAAGTCAACAAGACTGGCCCAGAATCAAAGGATGGAGAGAATGGCCATCTTGATGGGAGGAGATTCAAATGCTTGGTGAAAAGACAGAAAGATGTTTGGGGAGCAGCTTGTGGACACTTTTTTAAAAAAGTTTATTTATTTATTTAAGAAAGGAGACATTGGGAGTCGGGCTGTAGCGCAGTGGGTTAAGTGCACGTGGCGTGAAGTGCAAGGACCGGGCATAAGGATCCTGGTTCAAGCCCCCGGCTCCCCACCTACAGGGGGGTCGCTTCACAGGTGGTAAAACAGGTCTGCAGGTGTCTATCTTTCTCTCCCCCTCTCTGTCTTCCCTTCCTCTCTCCATTTTTCTCTGTCCTATCCAACAATAAGGACATCAATAACAACAGCAATAACAACTATAACAACAAAACAACAAGAGCAACAAAAGGGAATAAATAAACAAATATAAAAAAAGAAAGGAGACATTAACAAAATCATTGGATGGGGGGTACAACTCCACATAATTCCCACCACTCAATCTCCATATCTCATCCCCTCCCCAATAGCTTTCCCATTCTCTATCCCTCTGGGAGCATGGACCCAGGGTCGTTGTGGGTTGCAGAAGGTGGGTGGTCTGGCTTCTGTAATTGCCTCTCCGCTGAACATGGGGTGGATATTTTTGCTTCCCACAGAGGATGGGGTTAGACTTACATAGAGGATACACGAGTACATTTTTATTATCATCATCATGACCATCTTTTTAATCACTCATCATAGCACCTTTCTGAGATGAACTGGATAGATATTTTCTTGACTTAGAAAATAAGAGACAGAAACTCGAGAGATCAAAGAGATTATTATTAGTTAAGTGCAGACTCAGCAGAAAAGAGCAACCTGCCCCAAGTTTAACCTACTTCAGTCCCTCATTGTAAGAACTGTTCAGAGAGGTGTGATGCGGCAGCACACGGATGGTGACGGAGTGAGACCACCATGAACAAAAGCTCTTAGCACACCTTCCCCTCCACAAAATTGCCATCATTCTTGATCATAGTCATGATTTTCTTTTTGGCTTATTTCACTTACTGCAATTCCTTTAAATTCCATTCAAGTTGAAGAAAAAGAGAACATTGCATCATTTTTTTTTTTTACAGATAAATACTCTTTCATTGTTCATATATAACTCAACTTCCTTAACCACCTGTCACTGGATCCTTGAATTAATTCCAAATGTGTTGCCTATCACAAACAACACTGTAGATGTGCATGGGTCTGTTTAGCTATGTATTGTAGTGTTCTTAGGGTAGATCACCAGAAGTGGAATTGCTAGATAGCACAGTAGTTCTATTAGTATTTTGAGGACTCATCAGACTGTTAGCACCAATTTGCATTTCTACCAACAATGTAGCAGGGTTCTTTTCTCTCTGCATTCTCACCAGCATGTGCTATTTTTATCCTTTTGCTACAGGTTCTTCTTGCAAGAATGAGATGAGATCTTGTTATCTTGTCTTTCCTTTCTTTGATAGCAAATTTGAGCATTTTTACGTGTGTATTGGCCAGCTGAAAACATCCCTTGGTGAAGAGTCTATTGGGCCAGGCACACCAGTTAAGTGCCCATATCATCGTGCCTAAGGGTCTGGATTTGAGCTCCTCGCCTGAAGGGAAGACGCTTCCCAAGTAGTGAAGCAGATCTACAGGTGTCTATCTTTCTAGGTGTTTAGGTATCTATCTTTCTCTCTCCCTCTCTATCTATACTTCGCTCTCATTTTCACTCTGTCCTGTAAAATAAAAAAATAAAATAGAAAAAAAATGGCCACCAGGAGATAGGGTTTATAGTTTCAGCTCTGAGCCCCAGCAATAGCATTGGTAGCAGGGAGGAAAAAAAGTCTGTTCAGTTCTTCCCCCATTTTATTACTATTGTTGATTTATTCATTGTTTTTGTTGCTTAGTCTTTTGTGAGATCTTTATATATTTATGTTACAAGTGACTTCCTGATGTGTGATTTGAAAACCTCTTCTCTCATTCAGTGTTGTGGTTTTTTTGTTTTCATGATTGTTCCTTTGTGGTGTAGATACTTTTCATGTTCATGTAGTCTGCTTGGTTTATTTTTGTTTTTGTTTTCCTTACTATTGGACTCGAATCTCTGAAGATATTTCTGAAGACAACATCAAAGGTTCTGCCAATATTTTCTTCCATGTATTTTATGGCTTCCAGTCTTAACATCAGAGTTTTTGATCCGTTTGCAGATAATTTTTGTGCACAGTGAGCTAGGTTGGTCCTGATTTATTTTTCAGTATGTAGCTATTCAGTTTTTCCAACATAATTTTTTGAAAAGGCTCCCGTTTCTCCATTTATTATTCTGAGTCCCTTTGTTGTAAACTAACTACTTATATGTGTGAGAGCTTATTTTGGGGGCTCTCCATTCTTTCTCATGAATCTGAATATCTGTTTGTGTTCCTTTACTTCTCAGTTTTGATTAGCATAGCCCTGCCATGTGGTTTGAAGCCATTACTATATTTTAAAGTCGGGAAGTATGATGACTCTATTTTTGTTCCTATTCCTTAGGGTTTTTTGATGATGCTGGTTCTCCTGTGGCTCCAGATAAAGTATGTAGCAATTGTTCTGTTCCCTTAAGGAAATTCAGTGGTGGGCAGCAAAATAGCCCACCTGGGACGTATTAGCTCTGCCATGGCTGTGACTCACACAGTGCCTGCTCCCTCTGCACTGCACTGTGCTAAGTGTCAGTGATGTGATGCATTCTCCATTCTCTGTCTGTGTGTGTCTGTCAAAAAGGTGCCCCTCAGCTGAAGAGGCAAAAAAAAAAAAAAAAAAAAAGGAAAGAGAAAGAAAGAATGAATGAATGAATGAAAGAGTAATTCACGAGACTTTGATATGGTTTGCATTGAGTCTGTATATTACTTTGAGATTGTCATTATAATATTAGCAATGAAGTGCCTCATTTTTATTTTTATCAACTTAACAGATCTTTTTGTGGAATGGGGGTCTTACATAGGTGTGATTTCATAGCTCAGGATCATTTGTTTTACAGAGAGAGATGGAGAAACAAGAGTAGGAAAAGTGCCAGTGTCCTGAAACTTGCTCCCATGCTGCAGTGCCTCTCATGTGGTGCCAGGACTCAAAACTACGTCTTGTGTATGGCACTACAGGCACCCTACCTGGTGAGGTGGCTCTCTGGTTCTTATTAATTTATAGGAGGGGAGAGAGAGACAGAGACACAGAGAGAGACAGAGAGAGAGAGAGAGAGAGCAGTCTCACTCTGACTTATGTGGGGATCAAGCCCAGAACCTCCCTGGCTCTCTGGTTCTTATTAATTTATGGGAGGGGGGAGAGAGACAGAGACAGAGACACAGAGAGAGACAGAGAGAGAGCAGTCTCACTCTGACTTATGTGGGGATCAAGTGCAGAACCTCCCTGTGTAAATTCATCATTTCTCCAGAGATAAATCCAACCAATAATATGTTCATGTAAAATACTGGCAATAAATATTCAGCCCTCAATGGCTAAAGGGTAACCTGAGCAAATTCATCCTACTGCTACTTACTTTGTACTAGGTAAGAGTTTCTATAATTGCTATTTATTATTACTAGGAAACTGGTCCTGAATAAACCCCGGGATGATACAGAAACTCTGTGAAAAGAAAAAATAGATATGTATTTGAAATGGCCACTAAAAAGAAATTCTGCTTTCTTTCCTCTTTGTGTTGAAGTGAGATAGCAAGGTTTTCAAGCGAGCCCCGGAGAAAAATATGTAGAGTCACCCACATCAAAAGTCAAAGCGAAGCCTTGTCTTTTTAGTGGAGTCTCGATGGACTGTAAAGATGATTTCGCATGCTGCCTGTCCAGGGCGGGCGCGGGGCTCTGACAGTCCGTGCAGTGATGGGTTATTGTGCCGGCGACTGTCACTGTGCCATCTGCATGCTCCACTGCGCACAGCGTAATGAGCCCGGCCCTGGAAGCCGCTCGGCCCAGAGAACCAATGAGCTTCCAACTAGGCGGCAGCTCCAGAGCTTACAATCAAACCTCCTGGAACAGGGGAAGCGGGTTGAGAAATGAGCTTTCGACCAGCAGAGGAAATGGCAAAGTGCTTTTTGTTCTCTTCTCAAAAGCCAACCTTGGTGGTGGAGGCAGAAGGTTGATTCCTCCTCCCCCCTGGAAAAACTGTCATGGCCACAAAGGGGACGATGGTCGGTGTGACAGAAAAGCATGCCAAGTGCCTCTGGACCTGGCAGAGGCCCCACGGGTGGCTGTGAGGGAGGGGCACAGTTTGGGGAGAGAAAACGACAGCTCCAAACACAGTGACTGCACATAGGCCAGAGATGGGGGTGCGGAGAAGTCACACAGGGAGTGGTGCACACGGAAGAGCATGCACACACGTTATTATACACGAGGGCATGGGTTCAAGCCCCTGGTTCCAGTCTGCAAGGGGGAAGTTTCACAAGCAATATGAAGTCTCTCTCTCCCCATCTCTCCCTCTCTCTCTATCTATATCTATCTATCTCTATCTCCCCACCCCCTCCTTAATTTCTCTCCATCTCTATCAAAAATGTAAGAATAATAATCACCAGGAGCAGTGAATACATCATGCAGGCACTGAACCCCAGTGATAATACTGGTGGCAATTTTAAAGAACAAAATGAAATGCATAAACGCAGACAGAACAGGTGCAGTGCGGTGCAGAAGCACAGTGAGAAAGAAAACAACAGGAGCCAGCCTCACCATCACACCAATACTCTCTCTCATTTCCCGGCACTTGGAGTTTCTTCACTGATTCCACATGGCCCTCCTTCCTCCTAGCAGTCATGCAGGGAGCCTAAGGCAGGTTTCTTTAAATACAAAATACTAAAGCACCTTCTTCTAGGAGCCTGGGGGTGACTCATCTATTTGAGCGCACTTGTTACCATGCGCAAGGAGCCAGGTTCAAGTTCTCAGTCTCCACCTACAGGTAAGACATTTTGCAAGTGGAGAAGTTGGTCTGCAGGTGTCTCTCTTTTTCTGTCCCTTTCTATCTCCCTTTCCTTCTCAATTTCTCTCTGTCCTGTCACATTAGAAAAATAATAATAGAGAATGAGTAAATATCTAAGAATCTGTTTCTAGAGGTTGGGTGGTGGCTCACCCAATAAACTGCACACATTACAGTGCACAAGGACCTGTGTTCAAGCCTCCAGTCCCCACCTGCAGAAAGAAAGATTCATGATCAGTGAAGCAGTGCTGTGGATGTCTCTCCTCTCTCTCCTCTCTCTCTCTCTCTCTCTCTCTTTCTCTCTCTCCTTTTTTCTCCCTCTCTCTGTTTCTCCTGTCTCTCACCCTCTATCAGAAAGATTAAGTAAAAACAATGACTTCAGTCAGGCACACTGGAGCCTTGTAAGCACAAAAGCCCAGAGATAAGCTAAACGGGGGGGGGGGGGGAAGCTATGTTTAATATTCTAGTTTCTTTGTAAATCAAAGTGGCATGATGACACTATAACAGTTTAGTCTGTGCATCAGTGATGAACCAACACTCGGATTAGTTTAGCTTGAAAATATAGAACTTGCTTCTCTAAGTTCCAAGTTAAATTTCCAGCAGTACATATGCCAGAGCAGAACATTGTTGTGTGTGTGTGTGTGTGTGTTTCAGTAAAAATATATAAACGTATCTTTTTTTAATTTCTTTATTGATGAATTAATGTTTTACAATGGACAGTAAATACAGTAGTTTGTACATGCATAACATTTCCTAGTTTTCCATATAGCAATACAACCCTCACTAAGTCCTCTGTCATCCTTCTTGGACCTGTATTCTCCCCATCCACCCACCCCAGAGTCTTTTACTTTGGTGCAATACGCCAGTTCCAATTCAGGTTCTACTTATAAACATATCTTTAAGAAATAAAAATATACAAGCATGCTCCACATTAAGTGTTCATCTCTGAAAGTCCAATTCAGTCTTCTCCCTGTTATTAACTTATTTTACCTGATTATCCACTCCTATTAGCCCTTCCATCCTGGTAACCATTAATTTATCTTTTTTTTTCAAATGAGCTAAATATATAAAGTTTTTGGCACAAAGTAAGTGTTAGGTGTTTACCTCTTGATATAAAAATATATATTTACTTATTAATGAGAGAAAGAGAGAGAGTTCCAGAGCATCACTCTGGAACATAGGATTCTGGGGATTGAACTCAGTACTTTCTCCTTAAGAGTCCAGTTCCTTTATCCATGGTGCTATATCCGGCTGCTGTGCTTAACTTTTATAATGGAGGAGCCGGTATTCTGGAAGTGGTTAGACCTTGTCCTAACATTTTTTTATATTTATTTTTTATTCCCTTTTGTTGTCCTTGTTGTTTTATTGTTGTAGTTATTGTTGTCGTTGTTGTTGGATAGGACACAGAGAAATGGAGAGAGGTGGGGAACACAGAGAGAGAGAGAGAAAGACAGACACCTGCAGACCTGCTTTACCTCTTGTGAAGTGACTCCCCTGCAGATGGGGATCCGGGGGCTCAAACAGGGTTACTTGTGCTGTCCTTGCACTTTGTGCCACTTGCGCTTAACCTACTGTGCTATGGCCCGACTCCTGTCCTAACATTTTTTTCCTGAGTTTTTTTTTATTATTTAAAAAAGGAGACATTAACAAAACCATATGACAAGAGGGGTACAACTCCACATAATTTCCACCACCAGATCTCCATATCCCATCCCCTCCCCTGATAGCTTTCCCATTCTTTAACCCTCTGGGAATATGGACCCAGGGTCATTGTGGGTTGCAGAAGGTGGAAGGTCTGGCTTCTGTAATTGCTTCCCCGCTGGGCATTGACTGGTTGATCCATACTCCCAGCTGCCTCTCTCTTTCCTTAGTAGGGTGGGTCTCAGGGGTAGTGGAGCTCCAGGACATATTGATGGGGTCATCTGTCCAGGGAAGTCTGGTTGGCATCATGCTGGCATCTGGAACTTGGTGGCTGAAAATAGAGTTAACATACAAAGCCAAACAAACTGTTGAACAACCATGGGCCTAAAGGCTGGAATAGTGCAGATGAAGTGTTGGGGTTACTCACTTCAGACTTTTGTGTACTTTTGCTTTCAAGTATATATTTTGCCCTAATTTATGGATACATGTGAACATAGGCTCTATCTCATGGGACCTGGTCTATATCTAGGTTTTGGGACTTTGTTAGGAAGTGAATGCCTGGAATGGAACTAGAGAATACTATGAAAGGAAAGGTCTCACCTGAGTAATGAAGCTGAAGGGTTGTCATTCCACACCTGAAGTCTCCGGACACAGTCTGAAGTGAAGCATGCTGGGGTGGCACTCGTTGCATTGATTCGGTTGGGATCGGTGGATGCAGTATCATTTGGTATGAATTGAGAGAAGCATGCAGGAAAGTGTGCCCCCACCCTAGAGGTTTCAGGACTGGGGGAAATATAAAAGGAATAAATAAATAAAATAAAATAAATAAAAATAAAGAGGAAGCGGGAGGTTCCTATTGTCTTAGGGTTCAAGAAGACAATAGATAGTTATTGCTATAATCACATTGTTTTAACATTTTAAATGCCTAGAGCATACAGTTACAGAGAGTTGGCACAGTGAATGAAATGTTGGGTCTTAACCATGGGGTGCTCCCTGTCTCTCTCTCTCTATAATGAATAAAATCTTTAAAAAGAAATAAACAAATTCAGGGGCCATATGGTGGCACACTAAACAGGGAACAGATGTTACAGTGCACAAGGATGTAGGTTCAAGCCCCCAGTCCTCACCTGTAGGAGGAAGCTTCATGAGTGATGAAGCAGTGCTAAGGGTGTTTCTCTTTCTCTCCCTCTCTACCTCCCCCTTTACATCTTGATTTCTCTTTGTCACTATCCAATAGATAAAAAGTAAAATATTTTTTTAAAAATTAATAATTCTAAGGGCCAGGCAGTGGTACACTCAATAGAGCACACACATTTCCATGCACAGGACTCAGTTCAAGCCCTAAGTCCCCACCAGAAAAGAGGAAGCTTTTTGAGTGGTGAGGCAGTGGTGCAGACAGCTCTCTGTCTCTCTCTCTTTCTCCCCTTCCCTTCTACATTTTTCTCTGTCTCTATCCATAAAGTTGAGTGCATATGTTGCAATGCATAAGGACCTAGGTTTAAGCCCACAGTCCCCACCTGCAGGTGGGAAGCTTTGCAAGTGGCTAGGCAGTGCTGCAGGTATCTCTGTCTCTCTCTCGCTCTCACTGTCTCACTCTCTTTCTCTCTCTCTCTCCCTGCTGCCAGGATTATTGCTGGGTCTTGGTACCTGCACTACAAATCCACTTCTCCTGGAGGCCATTTTTTTATTGGAGAGGACAGAAAGAAACTAAGAGATAAAGGGGGGATAGAGAGGTGGAGAAAAAGATACAACATCTGCAGACCTGCTTCACTGCTTGTGAAGTGACCCCTGCAGATGGGGAGTGAGGGACTCAAGCTACGATCCTTGCACAGGTCCTTGTGCTCTGTACTATGTGTGCTTAACCCAGTATGCTACTGCCTAGCCCCGTTTCTTGCTTTCTCTATCCAAAAGGTTAAGCGCACATGTTACAATGCAGAGGGACCCAGGTTCAAACCCCTGTCCCCACTTGCAGGGAGAAGCTTCATGAGTGTTGAAGCAGTGCTGTGGATATTTCTGTCTCTCTCTACTACCTCCCCATCTTCTATCAGTTTCTCTCTGTCTCCAAAAATAAATAAATAAATAAATAGCATCAACTAAGAATAACAAAGAAGATCACCTGAGAACACAACAAGACAAGATTCAGAATATATTGGGAACCCATCAAGGCATGGATGAGTACAAACACGTGTGGCTCGTGGACAGAGAGGGACCTAAGGAGAGACTCCTGGGGCTGAAAGCCTGTATCTACTCAGGAGCAACTGTTAATAGTCTGGCAGTTTCCCAGTTGAAGCACCACCTCTAATCTGAGTTTTATCAACAGATATACTGACGGGAAGAGAGGATCCCATAGGGCTCACCAAATGCAACTGTGAGTCTCCATTGCTACTGTCCTTTGAAAGCTAGAGCAGCAGTGGGGAGGCCTTGTGCTGACATCAGGGGCAGAGGCCTGGTTGGGCAACTCAGGAGAGGATATACACTCCCCGTGGTCTGGAAGTGAGGATATACAGTGGCAGCTTTTCCACATTGTTCTCCTAATGAATTTGGAGACACATTGAATTGCCCCAGAACCCATGGAGTACCAAAAGGATTTGTTTAGAAACTCACAGGGCCAACAACTGCTGCCCAGCTTGGTTCTGCCTGTTGTCAAAGAAGCCAAATTAGGCCTGGGACTTTGGACCCTCGGGACCTGGGAGTCCTTTGCATAACCTTGGTGCTAACTCTCCCCCACCATGTTTTATCTCTAGGTTAGGAGTCAGTAATTAAGCTAAAAAAAAAATCTACTTATAGTTAAAAATCCCTCAGGCTCCCACAGCCTACAGGGAAGCTATAGAATGAAAAAGTGCTTAACAGCCACCATGCTGCACCACAAGGATTGAGACATTGAAGTAACTGTTAATTTCCACAACTGTGAACTCTTTAAGGACCTTACTTAGACACAAGTCAATTCAGGCAAGTGTCATTAGTGGGTTGAGTAGTACTAAGAGAGGGACCTCATAACACACCACATACAATGGTTAAACCAAGAAGAAATGAACCAGGATAAAAACCCAGCTCCCCCCACCTCCAAAGGTAGAAGCACTTAAGAATGAGGCAAGATCCAAACACTGATTGAGGCATTAGTCATAGGAATGAGGAAAGAATTTGAAAGTATTATCATCAGAAATGGGAAAATAGCAAATGAGACTCTGAAAGAAAACACTATCTCAAGGTAATTAAAGAGCTGAAAGCTGAAATATCTGAGCTAAGAGCACAACTAGCTGAACAAGCTAAAACAGTATCAGAACAGGGTAACAAAATAGCTGAGCTACAGAAAACAACAGAAGGGAGAGAGAATAGAAAAACAGAACTAGTAAGACAGGGTGAACTAGAGAAAACTAAAAAAGAAGGAAGAGATCTCAAAAAGATATGAAGAGATACTTTAAACAACAACAGAGTCATATGGGATGACTTCAAAAGAAGTCATATACACACTATAGGCTCTCCAGAGGAATAAAGAGAGGGAGGGGAAGAAAACATTCTACAGGACATGATAGCTGAGAACTTCCCTACTCTAGACAATATAAAAGACATAAAGGTTCAAGAAGCCAAGAGGGTACCAAACAGAATTAGCCCAGACTTAAAAACACCAAGAAGCATGATATTGAGAATGACAAGGAATACGGATGAAGAAAGGATCTTGAATGCTGCAAGAGAAAAACAAAGAGTCACCTACAGAGGAAACAGCAGATTTCTCCACACAAACACTAAGGCCAGAAGAGAATAGCAAGATATCTATCGAGCTCTCAGTGAGAAAGGCATTCAACCAAGACTATTGTATTCTGTTAGACTGTCATTCAACCTAGATGGAGACATAAAAACTTTCTCAGACAGCAACAGTTGAAGGAATCAACAAGCCTGTCTTGCAAGAAGCTCTGAAAGGTCTTCTACAAACAATCAGATCACCATAAGCATACCATATAGTAGAACACTTTAAAATTTTAGAAGAATGGTATTAAAATATCTTCATTCTCTGATATCAATAATCATCAATGGCTTGGATTCATCTATTAAAAGGCACAGAGTAGGAAGATAGATCAGAAAACACAACCCAAATATGCTGTCTGGAGGAAGCCCACCTAACTCAACAAGACAAACACAGACTCAAAGTGAAAGGATGGAAAACTATCATACAAGCCAATGGACCACAAAAAGGGGCAGGAACAGCTATTCTCATATCTGATACAATAGACCTTAAAATAAATTTTAAAAGATAGGGATGGACATTACTTAATGCTCAGTGCCTCAGTCAATCAAGATGACTTAATTATTAACATCTATGCACCCAATGAGAGGCCATCTAAATACATCAAACATCTACTGAAAGAGCTACAGCAAAATATTAACAGCAACACAGTATTAGTAGTAGTGTTAGTAGGGGATTTCAACACTCCTTGGTGTATTGCACCAAAGTAAAAGACTTTGGGGAGCGGGGGGAGGGCTCAGGTCCTGGATCATGATGGAAGAGGAATGACCTAGTGGGGGTTATATTGTTATGTAGAAATGTTACATTTGTACAACCTATTGTATTTGACGGTTGACTGTAAACTATTAATCCCCAATAAAGAACTTTAAAAAATAATAAATGAGTAAATAAATTAATTAATATCTGAAGCTGGTTAGACAAGATGTGAAGTATTTGGATCCATGGTGGCTAGAAACAGAGTAATCATGTCAGACCTACTAAGAGTGGATTCATGAGGGACATTGGAGATGGTTCAGTGGCAGAGCACATGGCCCACAGGGTCAGTGCCAGGCAAAGAGCTGAGCCCTAAGAAGGGACTGCCGGGTTTCAGTAAGTTTTGATGTGTGTGGTACATAAAGGGTGAGGGCTCCAATTGGAGTGTGAGAGGTATAAGAGATGGGGAGCAGTGGGGCTTGACTGCTGCCATCCATCCTCTCATGACCTAGTCCCGCTCCCTTCCCTGTGCTCATAGCACCAGGATTTGTATTATCCCAAGCTTGGAAGCAACCCAAGTGTCCAAGAACTGATGAGTGACTGAAAAAGTTGTAGTCTACAGATACAGTAGAATACTACTTAGCTGTTAAGAAGGTGAAGCCACCTTCTTCATATCATCTTGGATGGAGCTTAAAGGGATCATGTGAAGTGAGGTCAGCGAGAAGGAGAAAGATGAATATGGGATGATCTCACTCACAGGCAGAACTTAAGAAACAATACAGAAAGAAGAAACACAAAATTAAAATTGAGTTTGATGCATTGCCCCAAAGCAAAAGACTCAGGAAAATGAGGACAGAGAGGAGACTAGGTGGAGTGTAGCTTTGAGGTCCTGACGCATGATGGTGGAGAAGGACCCAGGTTGGAGGTGAGAATGTTCTACAGACGCTTATCATGATGAGATGAAGAATTGTGGACATATGTCAGTAACTCGACTGTAAGCCGTTAACCACCAATAAAATGATAAAAACTGAATCTCTGTGCTGTTTTCCCCAGCAGAGAAGAGTGACTAATTTACACTTCCATCAACTGTGTATAAAGGGTTCTTTCTCCTCTCTGCCCTCACCAGCGTTTCTGTAGGTCATTTTTATGTAGGTTGTTCTCCACATAAATAACTGTAGATATGAACAGCCCAGCACATGGAGCTCAATGGGCTTTTCTAAGGGATTTCCCCCCCCCACTAAGGTTATCGCTAGGGCTCAGTGCCCACACTATGATTCCACTGCTCTGGCTGCCATTTTTTCCCCATTTAATTAGATAGGACAAAGAGAAAGTGAGAGAGAAGAGAGAGCTAGAGAGAAGGGGAGAAAGACTTGCAAACCTGCTTCATGGCTTGTGAACTGTCTTCCCTGCAGGTGGGGCGTGGGGGCCTCAAACTGGGGTCCTTGTGCTTGCTAGTATGTGCACTTAACCGTTTGTACCACCGCCTGGCCCCTGACTTTTCTAAGGTTTCCAAGCCGAGCCTTAGATCTTTGGTACCTCACTGCTGTGTTGCTAGGATCCACGTGTCTTGTCAAGATACCTGTCTATCCCTACAGGTTCCCCAGATCTGGCCTCCAAACCTTGAACACTTCCTTTGGTGTGGATACAAATTGAAAAGAAGCGAAGAATATTATTGACTTTTTCAATTCTCTTCTATTTTCTACTTGACTAGTCCCTTTAACCTTCAATTTGCAGAACACCCCCCCCCCATGAAAATAAAAAGAGAAATCATTGTTGGGAATGGAAATAAGGGGTCCCTGGACGGACAGGTCCAGGGGAAAAAAGACTGAATCCTAGAATCATTACATAACTTTCCAGCTTAAGCATTAAAAATTGTAAGGGCAAGATACTATGTAATTGAGTTTATAGTATTCTGTATGCAAGAAGAAAATTAAATCATGTTAATAGCACCTAGCAGTATAGCATCTACAATTCACAGAGGAAGTTACAACTTAAAACAAGCACTAGTAGGACTTTTAACAACTAGCAAAATTAAAAACAAACAAAAAAAAAAACATTTTCCACCGTTTTCTTTGACCCATAACACATACTAGCAATACACAACCAAAAACTTTGACCATTAAGAGAAATAGAAGGGGGGAGAGTGTGGTAACACAGTAGGTTAAGTGCACATGGCTCAAAGCACAAGAACCAGTGTTAGGATCTCCACCTGCAGGGGGATCGCTTCACATGCAGTGAAGCAGGTCTGCAAGTGTCTTTCTCTCCTTCTCTCTGTCTTCCCCACCTCGCTTGACTTCTCCCTGTCCTATTCAACAACTACAATAACAATAACAAGAAGGGCAACAAAATGGAAAAAAATGGCCTCCAGGAGCAGTGGATTCGTAGTGCAGACTCCGAGCCCCAGCAATAACCCTGGAGGCATAAAGAGAGAAAGACAGAGAGACAGAGAGAGAAGGGGGTCAGGCAGTGGTGCACCTGGTTAAGTCCACATAGTACAGTGTGCAAGGACCCAGGTTCAAGCACCCAGCACCCCACCTGCAGGGATGAAAGCTTCCCAAGTAGTGAAGCAGGTCTGCAGGGGTCTCTCTTTCTCTCTCCCTTGGTATCTCCACCTCTCCTCTTGATTTCTCTCTGCCTCTATCCAATAAAAATAAATAAATGAATAAATAAAAAGAGAAATAGAAGGTGTGCTGCTAAAAATTGCCATTCAGTCTCAAGAGTTGAAGAGGAAATTCTTCTCAACTTCTATCCTGAAGATATTTTGGTGCCATTCTGTACAGTTGGGGCTTGGGTGAGAATGGTGCAAGAGATTCCAGAAAACTCCCACCTCCTTTCTGCTTTCAGTGTTTTTACTTCCAAGCCCATCTGTTCATCCATCTCCCCACCACTCTCTCTGCCTGGCCACTCTGGCCACTCCCCACTGGGGAGTCCAAGTGTCAGGTTCGCTAGTCCAGCTCTTGCAAAATGCAAGAACTGTTGGGTTGTTGGCTTGGCCTGATCTGCCACACTGGATTTCCTGTGTCTGGTCTTTTCCTCCTCCTGACTCACAGGAAGTTGGCATCTGCAGGCTGCCCTCTGGAGGGCAAGTGCTTCAGGTACAGAGAATGACAGGTGTTAATAGAATGAATAAGCAAGAAAATGTGGATCTTTGTGAAAAGTATCTGTGCGACCCTGTTGTGCTCCTGTTTGATGAAGCAGCAAGCCAACCTGATGCACCTTTGAAATCACTGCTTTTCTTTAGTTTTTTTCTTAATTGATTTAAAATGCATTTGTAATATTATAAACCAGGGAGTAGGCATAAAGCTTCACATCTAATTTGTTTATACCTTTTACCACATACACCTACACCACCAAAACTGTAATGCTGTCTCCATGAACAGACCCTGCCACCTCCTCCTCCATGCAGTTTCCGCATTTCTGCTCACAACCACCATAGTTTCCACAGAACCGAAGAATCTCTTTGATTTCTGATGCTTGAAAACTTGTCTTCACTTTGTAGGTTCCACATAGAACCACCTAGTACTTGTCTTTCATTTCTGCAGCTATTTCATTTAACACAGCCACCTCCCTTCGTATCTGTTTTGCCCACTAAGACATTGTTTTAGCAGAGTAGTAGTATTCCAGTGAGCATACTTGCCCACAGGAGAAGCATGAGTTGCTTTCTTTTCTTTCTCTCTTCCTTTCTTTCTTTCTTTCTTTTTTTCTTTCTTTCTTTCTTCCTTCCTTCCTTCCTCCCTTCCTTCCTTCCTTTCTTTCTTTATCTTTATCTTTCTGTTCCTCTCTTTCTCTTCCTTTCTTTTTTATATTTATTTATTTATTCCCTTTTGCTGCCTTTGTTGTTTTATTGATGTAGTTATCATTGTAATTGATGTCGTCGCTGTTGGATAGGACAGAGAGAAATGGAGAGAGGAGGGGAAGACAGAAAGGGGGAGAGAAAGATAGACACCTGCAGACCTGCTTCACTGCCTGTGAAGTGATTCCCCTGCAGGTGGGAGCCGGGGGCTCGAACTGGGATAGGCTGCTCCTTGCACTTCTTGCCACGTGCGCTTAACCCGCTGTGCTACTGCCCGCCTCCCCTCTTTTTCTTTCTTTCTTTGCCTCTTTCTTTCTTTCTCCACTCTTTGTTGTTGTCGTCACTAAGGTTTCATTGTTCTGAGCTGCCTTTTCAGATAGACAAGCAGATACGGAGGAAGAGAGGAAAAGAAGCTACGGCCCTCAAGACTTCTTCCAGTTTGTAGAGGCCTGGCTGGCTCGCACCAGGCTCTAGCGTTTGATGATGCACGATCCAGATGAGCTATTCTCCCTGTCCTAGAAACATTAGTTAACAAACTTAAATGTGCACAAGAACCATCTCTAATCCTTATTTAGAACATAAATTCAGTCCCAGGTATACAAAAATCTTAGAGATACCAGACATGGGAAACAAAGCATATGTGGTGTCAGACAAGAGGGAATAAAAACAACTGAAACTCTGAAGATTCAGAAAGAGAGACTATGCACACGTGCCCAGACTTATTCATTTTTCTAGCTCTTTGCTGCTATAAAACTTAACACACTCAACATGCTTCAGCTCAGACTGTGTCCAGAGACTTCACGTGTGGAATGACAACCCTTCAGTTTCATTACTCGGATGAGACCTTTCCTTTCATAGTATACTCTAATTCCATCCCAGGTGGTTCACTTCCTAACAAAGTCCCAAAACCTAGATATACACCAGTTTCTGTGAGAGAGAGCTTATGTTCACATGTATCCATAAACTACTGCAAAATATACCTGAAAGCAGAAGTCCACTAGAGTTTGCAGTGAGTACCCCCCTAACACTTCCTTCCACTATTCCAACCTTTGGGTCCATGATTGCTCAACAATTTCTTTGGCTTTGTATGTTAACTCTCTCTTCAGCCACCAGGTTCCAGATGCCATCAGGATGCCAGCCAGGCTTCCCTAGACTGAAGACCCCACCAATGTGCCCTGGAGCTCCGCTTCCCCGGAGACCCACCCTACTAGGGAAAGAGAGAGGCAGACTGGGAGTATGGACCGACCAGTCAACACCCATGTTCAGTGGGGAAGCAATTACAGAAGCCAGACCTTCTACCTTCTGCAACCCACAATGACCCTGGGTCCATGCTCCCAGAGTGATAGAGAATGGGAAAGCTATCAGGGGAGGGGGTGGGATATGGAGATTGGGTGGTGGGAATTGTGTGGAGTTGTACCCCTCCTACCCTATGGTTTTGTTAATTTATCCTTTCTTAAATAAAAAATAAATTAAAAAAAAAAAACTTGCCACACTGATATGAATACCCCCATGTCCACAGATAAAGCAGATGAGGGAGAATTGAAGTGTCTCTCTCACTGTAGCTCACTCTGTGGAGAAAAATACAGTCAAATATACTGGAGTCAGGAAGACCAAAGAGAGAAGTGTCTAGGATGTTTTCTGGTAATAGGACTCTGAATAGTTCTTTACTTTCAACTTTTTTTATTGAGAAGATGTCAAGACAGCATACGTTAGGAAGTCAGGCCTTGGCGCACCCAGTTAAGTGCACACAGTAGTGAGTGCAAGGACCCAAGCAAGGATCCCTGTTCGAGCCCCCACCTGCAGGTGGACACTTCACAGTCAAGGCAGCAGTTCTGCAGAAGTCTGTCTTTCTCTCCTTCCCTATCATCCCCTCCCCTCTCAGTTTCCTTCTGTCCCACCCAATAACATGGGGGAAATGACCACCAGGAGCAATGGATTCATAGTGCTGGCACTACACCCCCAAAATAACCCCGGAGGCAAAAAAGAAAGGAAAAAGGAAAGAACACAAGACTGTATGTTTTAAGTGAGTTGGATTCTTTGAATTGTGTGTAGCCAGACTACACTCATGCCTCCTCCCTCTAAAACAGCCCTCCTCTTTCCCTGTGATACTGCCTTTTCTTCATCAGAATTTCAGGGTTTCCTTTCAGTTGTCTTTTCCTCTGCGACACCTGGGGCTTTCTTTGTCTTTAGAGTTCAGCTAGCCAGAGCACTGAAAAAAAAGCCTTTGTTTGCATAATCCTTTTCTCTTGGCTCTCCTTGTTGATTTTTATCACCATTTGACTCTTGACCTCTCCCTGAGCATCTTTTCTCTGCAACTGCGTATTTATTGCTGCTCTCTTTTCTTTCTTTTCGTCTTCCTCTTGCCTTGTACTGCTTCCGTTGCTTGGCAATTATTCATCTCACTGAGAGATTGCTTTTTGCTTACTGATTCATATTCCCAGGTGTAGGTCTCAAAAGTCACAGCAGAAAGCAATCAATGTTTACAGCAACCTTGCCCTGGTGGCCCTTTTCCAGTCAGACTCTTGTGAAGGGACTGCAATCTAGGCAGCCAGATGTTATAGTAAAGGCTCAACATCTAAGAATTGGTTTTGGGGGGCTGGGCATTGGCACAGCGGGTGAAGTGCGTATGGTGCAATGCACACTTACTGATATTAGGATCCTGGTTCGAGCCCCCAGCTCCCCACCTGCAGGGGGGGTCACTTCACAAGTGGTAAAGCAGGTCTGCAGGTGTCTGTCTTTCTCTCCCCCTCTCTGTCTTCCCCTCCTCTCTCCATTTCTCTCTGTCCTATCCAGCCACAATAACAGCAGTGACAATAATAATAGCAACAACAAGTGCAACAAAAATGGGAATAAATGGCCTCCAAAAAAAAAACAGTAGATTAGTAGTGCAGGGATGGAGCTCCAGCAATAACCCTGGAGGCAAAAACAAAACATTGGTTTTGGTTCTTGCTATAGTTTCCTGACTAGGACAAGAGACTCTTTAGTCATGAAACCAATCAGAATTAAATGCACTCCATGCCCCCAAATGATTGCAGAAACCTGGAACAAAATGGAGAAAGAACTGATAAGAGATATAGGTAGAAACTAAGGAGAGACCCCCCACACACACACATATTCATGGAAAGACTAAAGTCCAACCCAAAAACTATATAAATGTGGGGTAGTAAGACATAATAATAATTTTTTAAAAATTGCCAATTTGTTTCCACAGACAGTGGGGTGAAACAGTCATTACCTGCCATGGCATGTAGGTTACAAAGGTTTTTGGCTCGGGAATCAATTACTACTTGGTTTGGTCTAGAAGGTGCAAGTTCTTATCTTCTTTATCAAGTCATTCATCCATGGGCATTTGAGTTATTTCCACATCTTAACTCTTGTAAACAGAATTGCAATAAACATAAATGGTCTTTTAGAATTAGTACTTTTATATTCTTCAGACAAAAAAAAATAGGAGTAGAATTGCTGAGTCATATGTTAAAGATATTTTAGATCATTTGAGGTACCTACACACTATTTATTGAGAGGGAAGGGGAAGGTTAAAGAGTGAAAGGGAAAGAGAGACACTTATACCACTGCTTTACCACTTGCTTACTCCTTACAAGTGTGCCGGGCTAGTGTGGGGGAGCCTCTTCCCAGGCGTGAACTCTCTGGGTTGGAGAGAACGCTACTGGAGCCAGCCTAGGCTGCTACTCACTCAGTGATGAGAGAGATGACTCAGGAACTGAGCTCATAGTAGCAAGGCAATTCAGTTCTTTATTGATCAGGGAGCCCAGGCTTTTAAAGGTCGGACCAGAAGTGGCAAGTCGGAAACTGAAATGGCTTGACATGGTTTGGAAAGGGGCCGAGAAAGGCAAAAGGGGGCTGGGAAGGTAGGAACTTCCTAGCCACTGTTTCAAGGGTTTTAACTGGTAGGATTAATAATACCCTGCAGGCAGGGAGGGTCTTGAGGGCAGAAAGAAGACAGATCAAAGGAATGGAATGGGTGGGGATCTTTCAGGCAAAACAATGAGTATGTAGATAATAAGGGAGTAGGCCATAGTATCAGGAATGCAGGGTGCTTTGTGAGGCAGGGAGTCTGATAAGATGAGAGGATGGATGTCCCCTCAAGTCAAGTCCTGCCAAGCTCAACCATATCCTCACAATTTCCCAACACCAGTGGACACCAGGAGGTCCTGTGCATGGTAACACTATGAGGTTCCTCACCACTTGGCCCCACCTCCCTGCTGTTTCCCACTGGGTCTGAACTAGTTTGCATTCTCACCAACAATGTATGAATGCTCCTTTTTTCTCAATTTTACATTTTCACATGACTCGTCTTAGTGATTGACTACTGGTTTTCATCCCTTTGTCTCAGCTTTATGCACCTTGGTGTTGGAATGTGGAAGATTTTTTACATGACCTTATGTAGCAGAGAAACCTAAGAGTGAAACATCTTCTGGTCTGCTCCGCTCTAGATTAATATCTGCTGAAGAATAACGGTCTGTTTGGCCTTTGGGAGAAAATATATTGACATTTTCCACTGGAACCCCTGATCCTTTTAGTCTTAGAGTTTTTGACATTTGTTTTCTTCAGTCCTGATGCAGTACACAGGACTTTCTGGAAGTCCTGAGTCTAAACATTGATGATGGGGAGTCAAAGCTATAAACTCTGGCTCACTTTCCTATAGACACCAACGTACAGACACCCCTTGTCTTCTCCAGAATTTCTGGCCAAGTAAAAGACATAAGGACATGCCAGTCCCATGCAATGCATCCTTTGCCTCTTCTTTTTTCTATGCTCTTTCCCACAGCTTCCCAAACCCAGAAGTAGCAAGGTCCTCCCTTAAGCCATCCCAGTTTCTCTTTAACCAGTATTTGATGTGAAACTCTGTTTTATTAATTAACATGACTTTTGAAAAATCATAGAAGTGTGCAAGCCAGCTACTCAAATCATATTCTCTGAGTTCCAGAATCAAAATATTGACTTTGAAGTATATTTATTATGCACTAATATTATCCCCGAAGGCAAACAAAAACCCCTTAGGAGATTAAGGATAAAGATTCCACAACCCCTTGTTATTGGAAAATATTTCCTATACTGCAAGAAAGTAGCAATTTCCTATCTCTGTCATTCAAATTTTGCCATTCTAGGGCTATGTATGGTGTAGAGAAAATGGCAGTCTTTTCACAACAAAAGGTGGATCTTGGCAAAAGAACTGTGTGTACATTTTGAAGTCAAAGTAAAGACAGAAATAAATTCTTCCCCTAAGTTTGGTTCTCTTAGTGTTTTGCTCTCTCCCCAGCCACCAACCACCCAAGTATCTTTCTGGTCTCAGGAACAGTTGTGGTGGTTCTATTAACAGTCTCAAATCGAGTCAGATTATCAGATCTCAGTGAGTTTAGTGTAAGACTATTTAAGGTAGAAAGTGAGAGATGCCTGTTGTGCTAATCAAGGTTCTCTAGAGAAACAGACCACAGGGATGGAGGTAAAGAGAGATTTTTATTGTAAGAAATTGGCTCACATGATTACAGAAACTAAGAAATATCACAATATGTACTTGGCAAAACTAGAGATCTGAGAAAGCCATTATTATAAATCCTAGTCCAAGTACAATAGAAGACTGGTGTTCCAGTTTAGAAATAATTTGGCAGACTTGAAAATACTCCCTTACCTGTCTTTTTTTCCACCCTACTGGGGAAGGTTTACGGTTTATAATACAATTGTTGACATCTAAGTACAACCTCTTATCCCCCTCTCCATAGAAACTATCTACCAGACACTCCCCAGTGTAGGTCCTTTTCCATCACTGGACTAGGACCCCAGAGTCCCTTTATCCCATCCCTTTCCCTCCTTCTTCAGAGTCCTTTGCTTTGGTGCAGTATACACCACAGCAAAGTCCAAGGTTCACCCTAAATTGTCCCTGTACTGTCCTTGATTTTTAAATTCCACTTATGATTGAGATCATCTGGTGTTCTTCCTCCTCTTTGGCTTCTCTAACTTAACATGATAGATCCAAGATCGGTCCAAGATACGGCAAAGAAGATGACTTTGTCATTTCTTTTTCTTCGCCTCCAGGGTAATTGCTGGTACAACATGGATATCTCTTTCTTTATATCTTTTTGCTATAATTTTCTTAGAGACAGAGGCAGAGAGAGAGAGAAAAGGAGGAGACATACAGCACTAGAATATCCTTCGTGCAGTGGGAGCTGGTGTTGAACCTGGCTCACATACATAGCAATTCAGTGCACTATCCAAGTGAGCAATTTTGTCAGTCCTGTAATGATATTTTTCAAGTCATTTCAGTCAGCATACACTTGTAGTATATGCATTGGGTGTTTTTTGCCATTGATAATGGGAATTAAGGACTTCAATCTCCTAATTTTCGAGGAGTATCCAATAGCTTTACAGTAAAGTCACCAGGAGAGTTGAGTGCAAGCTAAATATGAAATGAGTTGTAAATTATTCAAAAATGTTTTTCCTCTAAGCCTGCATAAACATGCATGGGCTTCTATACAAGTAAAGATAATGGCAGTGATTTGGGATGGTGGGTTGAGTTCATGAATAAACCCCTAAAATCTTATGACAGTACCTCCTCATGTGGTAGGTAGGTCTTTTCCTTCTTTATGCTTGCAACAGAAAGAAAGTTAAAAAGCAGCGTGTATATTGTTTCAAGGATTTCCTAAATCAAAATCTTCCAATTGTTACATAAAGAAGAATTGACTGACTTTTTCACTGAGCTAAAAAAACCCACAAGAGAAAAATTTAAAGTAAGGAAAAGTGAAAAAGAAAAAAAAAAGCGTAACGAAATTGAAATGGTTTAAATATACAAAAGATGGAGATATTTTAATCACTGATTCAGCCAACTGTGAGTATGCAGGTGAAGGAATGGTGGAATTCTGCAATATAGATAGATAGATAGATAGATAGATAGATAGATAGATAGATAGATAGATAGATAGGTGTTTTAGTAACCATTCAAATCAATTCTTTCATTAAAACACTTACATTTGAAGGATGAAACTAGTAGTTCACAAAGTTAATTTTCAGCAGAGACTGGGCTAAAATCAAGATTGCTTTATATGTGCAGGGTGTAGGTGTGTCAGCTTGTTTCAGGAATAACATTATCACCTCAAGGTACAATTATCAGAGAAGCCAAGCAAGAACAGTGGCCAAATGCATGAACAACTATGCTGTTATTCAGTTAAGGGGAGAGAGGATGCCATGTGTCATACTGTGTCTTGCCCATTACAAAGGAATTGACATGAAGAGTGCAGGCAAGGTTTTATTTCAACCCAACAGTTTGATCAGTTCATTAACTGATAGATTTACCTTCATGTGCAATTAGCTGCTTATAAGTCTTAAGAACTTCACTGAACAGAAAAGGAACAAGAGCAGAGATTTTAAGGGTCATCAAAATGTTGATCCTGATGCCTGTCCTAAACTCTTGTTATCCAGTACAGAAACAGTCATGATCAAATACTTGTGCAAACTCGTCTGCTTCTCATCTTCAGTGAAGACGACTTCGCTTCCTGATAGTGAACCTGCACTTCAAAAGCACAGCTTATCCACTTCGATCACAATAGCCTTAGGGAATGTCCTTAACCTTCTTGGGAAATTATTTTCTGTAAAATGGGAGGCAGTGAAGGCTTTGGAGAACATTGTGCACTTCAGTCATAGTTACCACTGTGTTTGGAATATGGACCTCCACAAATGGTGGTTATTTTTATACTATTAGTGTTGTGATTGCTGTGGTTTTGGGAGCTCTCTGCAAACCTGCTTTTTGGAAAATGAGATCAGATGTCTGAGATGCACTGAAAATAGTCTGTACACTCTGTGTATGAGTGTGTGTGTGCGTGTGTGTGCTTGAAGAAAGGCCCCCTAGAGATTATGATATACAATATGTTATAAGTTTAACACTGGGAAGTTCATTTTCTAATGACAAGAGACTAAGGGAGAAACACTATAAACATCACAGCTTAGGTAGCTTAGGTTGGGGGGGGAAAGCCGAGTGGTTTACATGCTAGCTTTCCATGCCTGAGGCATCCAGAGTCGCAGGTTCAGTTCTCAGTACCACTGTAAGCCAGAGCTGAGTAGCCCTCTGGTTATCATCACCACCATAAACCTTCTGATAATCTTCTGGCTCTTTACTTAAATTGAATATGTTAATTTAATTTAAATAGGTTTTATTCCTATGATAAATTAATAGTATCCTCTAATTTAATCTGATCTTCTCCATTGCTAAGTATGATTGCTAAGTGTTCCCCCATGATTTCCTTTCTATTTATAACATTCATTTTACCCTTAAAAAAAGTTTCTAGGGAGTCAGGCTGCAGCGCACTAGGTTAAGCCCAGGTGGCGTGAAGCTCAAGGACCAACAAAAGGATCCTGGTTCGAGCCCCCAGCTCCCACCTGCAGGGGAGTCGCTTCACAAGTGATAGAGTAGGTCTGCAGATGTCTGTCTTTCTCTCCCCCTCTCTGTCTTCCCCTCCTCTCTCCATTTCTCTCTGTCCTATCCAACAACGACATCAATAACAACAACAATAACTACAGCAATAAAACAACAAGGGAAACAAAAGGGAATAAAAAATAAACTTATTTATTTATTTAGGAAAGGAGACATTAACAAAACAGTAGGATAGGAGGCGTACAACTCCACACAATTCCCACCACCCGATCTCCATAACCCATCCCCTCCCCTGACAGCTTTCCCATTCTCTATCCCTCTGGGAGTATGGACCCAGGGTCGTTGTGGGTTTTAGAAGGTGGAAGGTCTGGCTTCTGTAATTGCTTCCCTGCTGAACATGGGCGTTGACTGGTTGATCCATACTCCCAGCCTGCCTCTCTCTTTCCCTAGTTGGGTGGGTTTCTGGGGAAGCAGAGCTCCAGGACACATTGGTGGGGTCATCAGTCCAGGGAAGTCTGGTTGGCCTCATGCTGGCATCCAGGACCTGGTGGCTGAAAAGAGAGTTAACATACAAAGCCAAACATATTGTTGAACAATCATGGACCTAAAGGCTGGAAGAGTGCAGATGAAGTGTTGGGGGGGTACTCTCTGCAGACTCTAGTGTACTTCTGCTTTCAGGTATATAGTTTTCCCTGGTTTATGGACACGTGTGAACATATGCTCTATCTCATGGGACCTGATCTATATCTAGGTTTGGGGACTTTGTTAGGAAGTGAACTGCCTGGAATGGAATTAGAGAATACTATAAAAGGAAAGGTCTCACCTGAGTGATGAAGCTGAAGGGTTGTCATTCCACACCTGAAGTCTCTGGACACAGTCTGAAGTGAAGCATGCTGGGGTGGCACTCGTTATGCTGATTAGGTTGCGATTGGCAGATGCAATATTATTTGATATGAATTGAGAGAAGCATACGGGAAAGTGGGCCCCACCCTAGAGGTTCCAGGACTGGGGGAAATATGGCTCTATAGTGGAAATGTGAGGTTCCTGCTGTCTTAGGGGTCAAGAAGACAATGGATAGTTATTGTTATCATCTCATTATTTGATAATTGGGTTAACTTTGAAAAGTCCCTTTGTTAGGGTTTGCTGTATAATACCCAGCATCTTGTATATAGCAGTGTTACCGGTTGCTTCTGTTCTCCCTGGTCTAGGCTTTTGAGAGAGTCAACATATCAAAGACTCAGCCTATGTATTAAAAAGACTCAGTTTGTGTTTTAAAAAGTTCTAGACATATGATCAATTTTTCCCCTCTCATATTAATTGAATAGTGGTTTATATGACTACACTTTAATAGGAGTGTACATAAACACCATTCCCACCACTAAAAGATAAATATATATTTTTTAAGTTTCTAGTTTCCTCTGCAGTCTTTCAGAGTTTAATGTACTCACATGAAAAAATGTATACAGAGTCTTCTCATACTGTATGGACTGTTTTCACCTCTTACTTGTATTTAGCAATATGCTTTAAATATCTAGCTACTTTGACAGTGGTAATAATAATAGTAGTACTTTTTTAAATGAATGATGATTGTATAGAACGTGTTTTAAGATTTATAAATAGTAATTCATTCAGTGCTCAAACCTACCCTTTGACAAATGCTGGCATTATATCCACTGTATAGATAGGGAGATGAAAAATTATCAGTGATATCAGTTTCAAATAGATTTCATTTGCCTTTTGATATGTTATGTTTTCTTCCTTATTAAAAAAAAATTCCATGGTTGTCACATTGACTATAGGGCTGGTGATTCAGGGTCCCAAAGATTCATGCAAAGAGACAAATTAATTGTTCTAAGAGAGGCCTGAGATGTCCTCACTGAATGAATGTATGCCTTCATAGAATGGAGCAATGTAGCAGAGGGCCTTCAGAGCCAGGGCCTGTTTATCTGTAAGTTTTACAATACATCAGAAGATTCCCAGTTTCAAAGGAGTTGATTTAGCAGGAAGCAGAACAATGACATGTTGGTAAACAGCTTTAGGATTTGGATAGTGGTGATTAAATCTATAAACGTTCTAAGTCTAAACTCAGCTTCTAAGTGATGACTCCTTCTGGTAACTTACTGATTCTCCCTTTCTCAAATCAGGAGTCAGTTAATCCAGGGGACTTTGTAACCTAAATGCCTTTGCATGTTGACCATTTCATGCTTGAATTTGCAGATAGTTTATTGGGTCCAGGGATATTCAGGTGCTGAGTTAGATGTTAAGTACGTATCAAGTCTGAAACCATCAGCTATCTAGTTGAAGTCCGCTACCATACACAAGCAAATCTGTTAGTCTTTTCTTTTGTCACTGGTTGCCTTGAGTTTAAATACTTTCTTATTTCTCCATTGACATAGAAGTTTTCCCATTTCTCCTAGAACTTTTTATTTGCTTTCTTTGTTATTTCTCAGTGGTAATATAAATGAGCTTCTGCCAATGCCCATGTTCAGCAGAGAAGCAATTACATAAGCCAAATCTTCCACCTTCTGCATCCCATAATTATCCCAGGTCCATACTCCCAGAGGGATAAAGAATAGGAAAGCTTTCAAGGGAGAGAATGGGATATGGAGTCCTGGTGGTGGGAATTATATCCCTCTTATCCTATGGTTTTATTGATATTTTCTATTTTTTGTTTGATAAATAAATTAATTTTTTTTTAAAAAAAGAAGTGAGCTTCCAGATATAGAGATAATGTTATTTTGTTGTGACACTGATATTATGAGAAAGATCACTTCCCAGCAGGGACGTCTCTGTGAATTTGGCATATTCTCCTCAGGTTCACGTGATTAATTTCCAAAGTCCAGTTTCCTGCCATAGCCAAAGAGATTCTCGTGAATGACATACACTAGTGTGATAAAGTGAGCCCATTGAGAATAACTGTGTACAGTGGAAGAACATCTGGCCAAAAGGTGAACTTTTAAAAAATATATTTTTCTTTTTTTGTTGTTGTTGCCCTTGTTTTTGTTATTGTTGTAATTATTATTATTGTTATTGATGTCATCATTGTTGGGTAGGACAGAGAGAAATGGAGAGAGGAGGGGAAGACAGGTCGGGGGGGAGAAAGACATCTGCAGACCTGCTTCACCTCCTGTGAAGTGACCTCCCTGCAGGTGGGGAGCCGGTACCTCAAACTGGGATTCTTAAGCTGGTCCTTGCCCTTTACGCCATGTTTTTTTTTAAATTTTTTTTATTTAAGAAAGGATTAATTAACAAAACCATAGGGTAGGAGGGGTACAACTCCACACAATTCCCACCACCCAATCTCCATATCCCACCCCCTCCCCTGATAGCTTTCCCATTCTCCATCTCTCTGGGATCATGGACCCAGGGTCATTGAGGGTAGAAGGTAGATGGTCTGACTTCTGTAATTGCTTCCCCGCTGAACATGGGCGTTGACTGGTCAGTCCATACTCCCAGTCTGCCTCTCTCTTTCCCTAGTAGGGTGGGTCTCTGGAGAAGCTGAGCTCCAGGACACATTGGTGGGGTCTTCAATCCAGGGAAGCCTGGCCAGCATCCTGGTGGCATCTGGAACCTGGTGATTGAAAAGAGAGTTAACATACAAAGCCAAACAAATTGTTGAGCAATCATGGACCCAAAGCTTGGAATAGTGGAGAGGAAGTGTTAGGGAGGTACTCACTGCAAACTCTAGTGTACTTCTGCTTTCAGGTATATATTTTGCAGTAGTTTATGGATACGTGTGAACATAAGCTCTCTCTCACAGAAACTGGTGTATATCTAGGTTATGGGACTTTGTTAGAAAGTGAACCACCTGAGATGAAATTAGAGTGTACTATAAAAGGAAAGGTCTCACCCGAGTAATGAAGCTGAAGGGTTGTCATTCCACACATGAAGTCTCTGGACACAACTGAGGTGAAGCATGTTGAGGTGGCAATCGTTGCGTTGGTTAGGTTGTGATCGGCGGATGCAATATTATTTGGTATGGATTGGGAGAGGCATACGGGAAAGTGGGCCCTATCCAAGGTTCCAGGACTGGGGGAACTAGGGGCTCTGTAGTGGAGATGTGAGCTTCCTGCTGTCTTAGGGTTCAAAAAGACAATCGATAGTTAATGTTATCATCACATTATTTGGTAATTGGGTTAACTTTGAAAAGTCCTTTTGTTAGGGTTTGCTGTACAGTATCCAGTATCTTGTATATAGCTGTGCTATTGGATGCTTCTAATCTACTTGGTCTAGGCTTTTGAGAGAGTCCGCATATCAAATACACAGCCTATATATTAAAAAGATTCAGTTTGTGTTTTGAAAAACTTTGAGACATACAATTGATTTTCCCCCTCTCATATTGATTAACTACTGATTTATATGTCTACATTTTGCTAGGAGTGTACATAAACACCATTCCCACCACCAAAAGACTGTGACCCATCCCTCCCACCCACTCCCACCCCCCCACTGTCCCAGGAAGCTGCATGTCTACCCCTCACCACAGGGTTTTTACTTTGGTGCCCTACTTACAATTTGATCAGGTCCTGCTTTTAGTTTCCCTTTCAGATCTTCTTAATCAACTTCTGTTGATGAGTGGGATCATCCCATACTCATCTTTATCTTTCTGACTTAGCTCACTTAACATAATTCCTTCTAGCTCTGTCCAAGATGGGTCAGAGAAGGTGGGTTCATTGTTCTTGACAGCTGCATAGTATTCCATTGTGTATATATACCACAGCTTTCTCAGCCACTCATCTGTTGTTGGGCACCTGGGTTGCTTCCAGGTTTTAGCTATTATGAATTGTGCTGCTATGAACATAGGAGTACACACCTCTTTTTGGTTGGGTGTTATGGAGTTCTTGTGGTATAACCCCAGGAGAGGAATTACTGGATCATATGGAAGGTCCACGTCTAGCCTTCTGAGAGTTTTCCAGACTGCTCTCCACAGAGGCTGTACCAATTTACATTCCCATCAGCAATGTAAAAGGGTTCCTCTGTTCCCACATCCTCTCCAGCATTTGTTGCTGCCATGTTTTTTTTTTTAAAGAACCTTTAAGTTTTACGAAGTGATCCTCAGATCACAAGGCTTCTCAGATTTGGTAGAGCAGTGTGCTTTCTTTCTAGCACCTTCTGTCAGGTGCTGTTTCTCGATTTATGGCTGGATGTATGGAGCAATCAGGCTTCTCACTGTCCTTGCTCATTCTCTCAGATTCCTGAGCAGATACAGGAAGAATAGTGAGTAGGAAGGAGTCAGGAGTTTTTACAAAACCCTGCAGTGTTCCACAGAAATAGAGGGCAGATCTGTAGGTGTTTCCCTTTCTCTCTCCCTCTCTCCCTCTTCCTCCCCTCTCAGTTTCTCTCTGTCCTATCCAGTAAAATGAAAAAAATAGCCTCCAGGAGCAGTGGATTCTTAATGCCAGCACTGAGCCCCAGTGATAACCCTGGAGACAAAAGAAAAGAGATAGATAGATGATAGAAAGAAACAAAAGTAATAATATATTCACTCTGTGCCCCCACCACCACCACTGCCGCCTTTTTTTTTTTTTTTTTTTTTTTTGCCTCCAGTGTTATCTCTGGAGCTCGGTGCCTGCACTATGAATCCACTGCTCCTGGAGGCCATTCCACCCTCCCATTTTGTTGTCCTTATTGTTGTTATTGTTATTGTTGCTATTGCTCTTGTTGGGTAGGACACAGAGAAATGAAGAGAGTAAGGGAAGACAGAGGGGGAGAAAAAGACAGACACCTGCAGACCTGCTTCACTGCTTGTGAAGTGACGCCCCTTCAGGTGGGGAGCTGGGGGATGGAACCAGAATCCTTAACGCAGGTCCTTGTGATTCGCGCCACATGCGCTTAACCCACTGCAGTACCACCTGACTCCCCAAGTACTTACCTTGACTCAGAGATGCTGTGACAGACTCTGGCCACTCATGACCTTGAATTAGAATGAAGATATTGGAAAAATGAACAAGTGATTGTTGACTATTAGAAGTGTATCAGGATCTTAATTTAGAAATTGGTGTTTATAACTAGAAATGTATTATTGGAACTTGATTCTTGTTTGTGTCAATTATCTATGGGAAAGTGGTTTTGTTTTACATCTCATCACATAAAATGGCAATTGATCAGAATTTGTCAATGATATTACATGAGGACTTAGTGAATTTTTTTATGAGTAGTAGTGAAATGTGCATCTCCTTACAAATTCAAAATTATTTACTTTCCATACTTTGCTCCCCTGTGAAATGAGCCAGGACTTTCTTTTTTTTTTCTTTTTTATTTAAGAAAGGATTAATTAGCAAAACCATAGGGTAGGAGGGGTACAACTCCACACAATTCCCACCACCCAATATCCATATCCCACCCCCTCCCCTGATAGCTTTCCCACTCTCTATCCCTCTGGGAGCATGGACCCAGGGTCATTGTGGGTTGTAGAAGGTGGAAGGTCTGGCTTCTGTAATTGCTTCCCCGCTGAACATGGGCGTTGACTGGTCGGTCCATACTCCCAGTCTGCCTCTCTCTCTCCCCAGTAGGGTGTGTCTCTGGGGAAGCGGAGCTCCAGGACATATTGGTGGGGTCTTCAGTCCAAGGAAGCCTGGCCAGCATCCTGATGACATCTGGAACCTGGTGACTGAAAAGAGAGTTAACATACAAAGCCAAACAAATTGTTGAGCAATCATGGACCCAAAGCTTGGAATAGTGGAGAGGAAGTGTTAGGGGGGTACTCACTGCAAACTCTAGTGTACTTCTGCTTTCAGGTATATATTTTGCAGTAATTTATGGATACGTGTGAACATATGCTCTCTCTCACAGAAACTGGTGTATATCTAGGTTTTGGGACTTTGTTAGAAAGTGAACCACCTGAGATGGACTTTCTATACTGTTGCCTCCCCACATGTCCATTTTGCTTATAGTTTAATATTCTTGATTTTATCAAGGATCACAAGCTTATTCACAAGAACTCATAGAGTGAAACTTTTTAGTTTTCATGTCTGTTAAAAAAAATAAGTAAAATGATAGCATTGCTAAATGACAATAAAGATTAAGCTGATAGTGGGTAAAAAAAAGTTTTAAAGATTAAGCTGATAGTGGGTAAAAAAAAAAGTTTTAATTAGTTTTAAGTGTCCTATAGAAAAGCTTTGCTTTTGAGAATTTTATTACTTTCTGTAATTAAACATTAAATTTTAAATGCTGAGTAAAAACACCACTGGGTTTTCAGGAAAGTGGTCCACATGTACTTCATTGCTAAGAATTTAGAATGTCTGTATATAAAGGATACATATTTAGCATATATATGTATACATATAGTAAAATGAGATGAAATTATGTAGCTGTGCAGAGGGACAGACTTCCACAAGTTCATTTGTTACAATATTCCATCTAAAAGACTACAGAGACTATTTAAAGTATCATTTCCTCAATAAGCCACTTCTTTAACTTTTGACATGATAAATTCCTTTTGATAGCATTTGGAATACTAGCGTTTTGGTATCCAGGTGGTGGTGTACCCAGTAGAGTGCACATATTATAATGCTGAAGGACCCAGGCTCAAGCCTCCAGCCCCCACCTGCTGAGAGAATGCTTCATGAATAGAGAAGCAGTGTGGCAGGTGCCTGCCTCTTTCGCTCCCTCCTCTACCTTCCCCTTCTCAGTTTATCTGTCTCTATCCAAAAAATGAATTATATATTGCCTCCAGGGTTATAGTTGGGACTGAGTGCCAGCACTACAAACTACAGCTCCTAGTGGCCTTTTTTTTTTTCCATTTTACTGGATAGGACAGAGAAAAATTAAGAGGAGACAGGGAGATAGATAGATAGATAGAAAGATAGACAGATAGATGGATAGATAGATAGATAGGAGATACATACATACATACATACATACATACATACGTACATACATACAGAAAGATACCTGCAGACCTACTTCACCTCTTGTAAAGTCCTCCCCCACTCCCACCCCCCCACCTGCAAGTGGGGGCTTGAACCCGGATCCTTTCACAGGTCCTTACACTTCTTACTATGTGAGCTTACCTGGGTATGCCAGCCCCTAATAAAGTGATTTTTTTAAAAAAGTAATACTGGAATTTTTAAATCATTCTTTTTTACAGAGCTGAGTTTGAGGCTAAAAAGGAAGAAGAGCCACACGATGGTACGACAACACAGAGTGGTGATTTTTGCTCAGATGAAGTTTTCCAGCCAGCATCAGCTGACAGGCTGTTTCTACCTCATGAAGGGAACAAAGAGAACCCAGTTCTCGATTAGAAGTGTGTGGTGTTTGTGACTAAAAAGCTCCTGGTTTGGAATTCTGTTTCCTGTGAATACACATAGAATCCCAGAAATTCAGCTTTCTTATTTATAGGTGTTCAACAAAGACAAAACTAAAAGTACTGTTACTTCAGAGGACTCTGAAACTGAGTAATGAAGCAGACAGTATGCTCACCATCTCTATAGTAATGGAATCTGAAAAGGAACCATTCGGGGAAAATGCCAGATTTTCCTTATTCTTATTATAGTAACACGTGTTAGCTATATTCAATGACTGAGCACTAGAGCCTAGTCATCATGTTATTTTTTAGGGATGAAGTGAGCATAACAGAAGGGGTAAGGAGAGGACACTGTTCTTCAATGCATTGTTCCGTCAATGACCAAAGGAAATAAGAAAAGCTGTCTGATGGGATAGAGGTACACAGGTGTCTTGGTGAAGACCCCTATGTTTAGAACAATAGCCAGGGAAAATTTAACTGTTTACTCCTTCACTGCTGATGCAGCTATAAGAGGAGGTTTCTGCTGATAAATTTTGACTTGAGCTTGGCCGTAGCTGTCTTCATTGAGGAAAGACCGCTAGGTGCTCTTTTTGTTTTGCTGTTTAAGCTGACACATTTCGATCCACTGATAAGTTTTTGGTTCACTTATTTGCTTGTTTGACACAAGGTTGACACTGGGGCTCTGTGTCTGTACAACTTCATTGCTTACTATTCCCAGTAAGGATTATTGTTTTTCTTTTTTTTTTTTTTATTTAAGAAAGGATTAATTAACAAAACCATAGGGTAGGAGGGGTACAATTCCACACAATTCCCACCACCCATTCTCCATATCCCACCCCCTCCCCTGATAGCTTTCCCATTCTCTATCCCTCTGGGAGCATGGACCCAGGGTCATTGTGGGTTACAGAAGGTGGAAGGTCTGGCTTCTGTAATTGCTTCCCTGCTGAACATGGGTGTTGACTGGTCGGTCCATACTCCCAGTCTGCCTCTCTCTCTCCCCAGTAGGGTGGGTCTCTGGGGAAGCAGAGCTCCAGGACACATTGGTGGGATCTTCAGTCCAGGGAAGCCTGGCAGGCATCCTGACGACATCTGGAACCTGGTGGCTGAAAAGAGAGTTAACATACAAAGCCAAACAAATTGTTGAGCAATCATGGACTCAAAGCTTGGAATAGTGGAGAGGAAGTGTTAGGGGGGTACTCACTGCAAACTCTAGTGTACTTCTGCTTTCAGGTATATATTTTGCAGTAGTTTATGGATACGTGTGAACATATGCTCTCTCTCACAGAAACTGGTGTATATCTAGGTTATAGGACTTTGTTAGAAAGTGAACCACCTGAGATGGAACTAGAGTATACTCTGAAAGGAAAGGTCTCACCTGAGTAATGAAGCTGAAGGGTTGTCATTCCACATGTGTAGTCTCTGGACACAGTCTGAAGTGAAGCATGTTGAGGTGGCAATCGTTGTGTTGGTTAGGTTGTGATCGGCAGATGCAATATTATTTGATATGGATTGGGAGAGGCATACGGGAAAGTGGGCCCTATCCAAGGGTTCCAGGACTGGGGGAAGTAGAGGCTCTATAGTGGAGTTGTGAGCTTCCTGCTGTATTAGGGTTCAAAAAGACAATTGATAGTTAATGTTATCATCACATTATTTGGTAATTGGGTTAACTTTGAAAAGTCCTTTTGTTAGGGTTTGCTGTACAGTATCCAGTATCTTGTATATAGATGTGCTATTGCTTGCTTCTGATCTACTTGGTCTAGGCTTTTGAGAGAGTCTGCATATCAATTACACAGCCTATATATTGAAAAGATTCAGTCTGTGTTTTGAAAAACTTCGAGACATACAATTAATTTTCCCCCTCTCATATTAATTAACTAGTGATGTATATGACTACATTTTACTAGGAGTGTATATAAACACTATTCCCACCACCAAAAGACTGTGACCCATCCCTCCCACCCACTCCCACCCCCCACTGTCCCAGGAAGCTGCATGTCTACCCCTCACCTCAGGGTTATTACTTTGATGCCCTACTTACAATTTGGTCAGGTCCTGCTTTTAGTTTCCCTTTCAGATCTTCTTACTCAACTTCTGTTGATGAGTGGGATCATCCCATACTCATCTTTATCTTTCTGACTTAGCTCACTTAACATAATTCCTTCTAGCTCTGTCCAAGATGGGTCAGAGAAGGTGGGTTCATTGTTCTTGATAGCTACATAGTATTCCATTGTGTATATATACCACAGCTTTCTCAGCCACTCATCTGTTGTTGGGCACCTGGGTTGCTTCCAGGTTTTAGCTATTATGAATTGTGCTGCTATGAACAGAGGAGTACACACCTCTTTTTGGTTGGGTGTTATGGAGTCCTTAGGGTATAACCCCAGGAGAGGAATTACTGGATCATATGGAAGGTCCACGTCTAGCCTTCTGAGAGTTTTCCAGACTGCTCTCCACAGAGGCTGTACCAATTTACATTCCCACCAGCAATGTAAAAGGGTTCCTCTGTCCCCACATCCTCTCCAGCATTTGTTGCTGCTGTCCTTATTGATGTATGCCATTCTTACAGGAGTGAGGTGGTATCTTAGTGTTATCTTACTTTGCATTTCTCTGACAATCAGTGACCTAGTGCAGTTTTTCATGTTTGTTAGCCCTTTGGATCTCCTCTGTAGTGAATGTTTTGTTCATATCCTCTGCCCATTTTTGGATGGGGTCATTTGCTTTTTTGGTGCTAAGTTTGCTGAGCTCTTTATATATTTTGGTGATTAGCTTCTTGTCTGATGTATGGCATGTGAAGATCTTCTCCCATTCTGTGAGGGGTCTCTCTGTTTGTTTAATAGTTTCTTTGGATGTGCAGAAGCTTTTCAATTTGATGTCGTCCCATTGGTTTGTTTCTGCTTTAGTCTTCCTTGCAATTGGGTTTGATTCATCAAAGATGTCCTTGAGGTGTAGGTGGGAAAGTGTTTTACCAATGTTTTCCTCTAAGTATTTGATTGTTTCTGAGCATTATTGTTTTTCTTTTACTTACTGTTGAGAGAGAGAGTAAGAGAGAGAGAGAGAAGAAATACCTACAGCACTCCTCCACCACTTACAAAACTACCCCATTGCAGGTGGTACCAGGGACTTGAACCTGGGTCTTTGTGCATAGTAATGTGTGCACCATATTAGGTATACCACCACTCTCCCCAGGCTATAATTTCCGTCAGTGATTTTCCCAGAGGCTTGAAAACTCTTTCTGTGAGCTTTCAACACCCCCTATCCCTTAGTGTGTAGGGAAAAAAACTCAGGCAATGGGCCAGGGTGAGATGTTTCCATCCCAGTGAACAAGTCAGAATGTGCCTTCATCAACTCATTTCCAGAGGCTAAGAAGCACAACTTTCTAGAATACCACAAATAACACTCAGCCTCAAGCAAGTTGCATCTGCAGTCTATCCATGGTCCTCCTGCTCCTGCTCCTGCTCCTGGCTTTCTCTACTTCCCTGAATCACTGTATCTTTTTTCCCTTTTGTTGCCCTTGTTGTTATTATTTTTGTCATTGTTGTTGGATAGGCCAGAGAGAAATTGAGAGAGGAAGAATGGAAGGCAGAGAGGGGGAGAGAAAGATAGACACCGGCAGACCTGCTTCACCACTTGTGAAGTGACCTCCCTGCAGGTGGGGAGCTGGGGGCTCAAACTGGGATCCTTAAGCCTATCCTTGCCCTTTGTGCCATATGCACTTAACCCGGCCCTCTCTGAATCACTCTTTACACACCATCCCCCAGACTTTCCATTTCATGCTGTGTACATTTTATTTAGATCACTTTCACAGAAGCTTAGTGCTGCCTCAAAGTGGCCCCATGGAATGGGAGTTACGGGCTATGAAATGCTAGATGTCTCTGGAGAAAACTTCTTGGAGAATTGTAAAGAGGAATCCACACTCTTTGGTGCTGGGGGAAATAGTTGCTTGGCCCCATGAGCATCTTGTGCAAATCTTCTAATGTTATAACCTGGAAGGCAATGTAATTGATACCCATGTCAATGTAACTGACTGACTGATGGGGTCTTCCTGAAGGCCTCCAGTTGCTTTCAAAAACTGGCTTACAGGGAGTCAGATGGTGGTGCAGCAGGTTAAGCACACGTGGCGTGAAGCGCAAGGACTGGTGTAAGGATCCTGGTTCAAGCCCCCGGCTCCCCACCTGCAGGGGAGTCGCTTCATAGGCGGTGAAGCAGGTCTGCAGGTGTCTATCTTTCTCTCCCCCTCTCTGTCTTCCCCTCTCCTCTCCATTTCTCTCTGTCCTATCTAACAACAACAATAACTACAACAACAATAAAAAATAACACGGGCAACAAAAGGGAAAATAAATATAAAAAAGAAAATTTAAAAAACTGGCTTACAATATTAATTTAAACTAGTTTTTAATTTAAAATTAGGCTTGCCTTCTAAAGACATGCGTGTAATCCTACTGCCTAACAAAGTGGTGCTTATTCTAATAAGTAGGTAATTGGAATTAAATTATAGAAAGAGAATTTATATTCTGATTTATCCTCTTGAATTTACCTAATAAAATTTCATGGTGCTTTTATTAGCTCTCAGAAATGGCATAGTAATAGCTGTGTGATAGTTCAACACATTAAAAAATAAGCTGTAATTAGGTCAACCACTTATTCCTGCCGGATATCTAGATTAGTTCCATACTCTTAGATCAAAGTATTACTAGGAACAGACAGCATTTTGAGTATTTGCTAAGCACTAAGCAACACTATAAGTATTTTGGGTACAAATTTTTGTAGTTATCTTTCACTTCAATCCCCTTCTCCCAAAGCCCAACAGTCTGATGATCTTTCATTCCTTCATTGTTGCAAGTTCATTTATTTTAGTCACTTATATTCTGCATATGAGTGAAGCCATCTGGGAGTTGTCTTTCACTTCTTCTTTCATTCAGGTAATACTGACACCTTCGGTTCTGTCCATTTTGTTCCAAATGATGCAACCTGGACCTTTCAGACTCATTTGCAAATTTTTTAACTATCACAAGGTCTCTTTCACTCTCTCTGTCTCTCTCTTTACCTTTTTGTCTCAATCCAAAATTGTTGTTGTATCATCACCATCATCATCTCAGCGTTGGTGAGATAGTTCAGCTGGGAGGGTGCCTATGACATGCACGTGACCCTGTTTTGGATCCTTAGTATAACATATAGGAGTATCCCCAGCACTGGTGGAAGCTTTGGAGGTGTGGCCTCTCCCTCTCTCTCTCTCTCTCTCTCTCTCTCTCTCTCTTCTTTCTCTTCTCTCTCACTTCTCTCTTCTCTTTCTTTCTGTCTAAAAAAATTAGCCCCAATCAGTGAAGCCCCATAAATGACCAAATAAATAAATCTAAGTAAATAAAAAGTCTCATATCCAAGGGGTCAGGTGGTAGCACAGCGGGTTAAGCACACATGAAGCGAAGCACAAGGATTGGCCTTAAGGATCCCAGCTCGAGCCCCTGGCTCCCCACCTGCAAAGGGATGCCTTCACAGATGGTGAAGCAGGTCTGCAGGTGTCTGTCTCTCCCCTTCTCTGTCTTCTCCTCCTCTCCTCCTCCTCTCTTGATTTCTGTCAGTCCTATCCAACAACAATAGCAATAACAACAATAACAATAATAGCAACAACAAGGATAACAGTAAGGGCAACAAAAATGGAAAAGAATGACCTCCAGGAGCAGTGAATTCGAAGTGCAGGCATATATATATATATATATTCCTCTGTGTGACATGCTGTTTTCTAGACTATGCCAATATTTACTTACAGTTTACTTAGTTTACCAAAAGCTTCAATCTATACAATCAGATTCCTAAACAGTGTAGGTATTTCTCCTTATTTTCTACTGCAGTGAGCATAAAATTTCAGATTTACTCTTAAGTTTTTTTTAAGTTCCTAGAACTTTTGTGTCATAACAGATAGCAATATGATATCACAAATGTGGAAATTCAAAAAGGAAACAATGATAGATGACAGTAAATAGCTAACTGGATATAGTGTGTACCATATACAAGAACTTGGATTCGAGTCTGCATAGCATGAAAAGACCATAAGCAGCACCTAGGGAGGATCTCCATGGATGGAGGAGACATGCTGCAGTGTCTCTCCATGATTCACTTTCTCTCTCTCTTTTTTTTTTAAATAAATAAAAGAGAAAAAATTTTTTAAAAAAGAAAGTTTTACTTTATTTTTTTTTATTTAAGAAAGGATTAATTAACAAAACCATAGGGTAGGAGGGGTACAACTCCACACAATTCCCACCACCCAATCTCCATATCCCACCCCCTCCCCCTGATAGCTTTCCCATTCTCTATCCCTCTGGGAGCATGGACCCAGGGTCATTGTGGGTTGCAGAAGGTAGAAGGTCTGGCTTCTGTAATTGCTTCAGACTGTGTCCAGAGACTTCACGTGTGGAATGACAACCCTTCAGCTTCATTACTCGGGTGAGACCTTTCCTTTCATAGCATACTTTAATTTCATCTCAGGTGGTTCACTTTCTAACAAAGTCCCAAAACCTAGATATACACCAGTTTCTGTGAGAGAGAGCATATGTTCACACGTATCCATAAACTACTGCAAAATATATACCTGAAAGCAGAAGTACACTAGAATTTGCAGTGAGTACCTCCCTAACACTTCCTCTCCACTGTTCCAAGCTTTGAGTCCATGATTGCTCAACAATTTGTTTGGCTTCGTATGTTAACTCTCTTTTCAGTCACCAGGTTCCAGATGCCATCAGGATGCTGGCCAGGCTTCCCTGGATTGAAGACCCCACTCTCTCTCTTTCTAAATTAAAATGAATGAAAAAATTAGCCAGGAGGTGTCATGAGTGCATAATGTCCTGGGATTATTCCCCGGAGTTGTAAAAAAAAAAAAAAAAAAGCTATTTGCTTTTGTGCTATCAGTATTGGTAAGACATGTGCTGCCAGAATCAAAAATTATGAGAATCTTTTCTTTTGCTTATTTTGATGTAAACATTTCACATTTGAAAATTCAAATCTCCCTTAGACCTCTTCTTATGCACTGTTTAAAAATGTCATAGCTGGTTGCCTGGTTGGTTAGTTGGTTGGTTGGTTGCTTGGTTGGTTGCTTGGTTGGTTGGTTGCCTGGTTGGTTGGTTGGTTGCCTGGTTGGTTGGTTGCCTGGTTGGTTGGTTGGTTGGTTGGTTGCCTGGTTGGTTGGTTGGTAGGTTGGTTGGCTGGCTGGTTGGTTGGTTGCCTGGTTGGTTGCCAGGTTGGTTGCCTGGTTGGTTGGTTGCCTGGTTGGTTGCCAGGTTGGTTGGTTGGTTGGTTGGTTGGTTGGTTGGTTGGTTGCCTGGTTGGTTGGTTGGTTGGTTGGTTGGTTGCCTGCCTGGCTGGTTGGTTGGTTGATTTGATCTAAGATTAATCTGCTTCTGTAATACCTATGAACATCATGGATGTGGGTCCTACATGGTTAGGGTAGGGTGTCTTATTCATGGGAAATGTGCTGCCTTGAACACCCCCAGACCCATCTCTTTCCCTGTCTCTATTCTCACAGAATGTGTGACACAGGAGAAGGACTATTCACTTTTCAAACAAGGGAAGGAGAAATGATCTATCAGAAGGTGCATTCTGCGACCCTGGCTATAGCTGAGCAGCATGAAAGATTAATGCTAGAAATGGAACAGAAGGCTCGGGTAAGGCTCCTCCCTTTGTACCCTACGAGCTCGGAAATGATTGTCACTGAGGTCTGACACACCTCACATCTCTGTGGGTTCATTCATGCCATTATTCCATGTGTACCTCCTTGGTGGGCATCACCAGTTACTGAATCTCATCTCTTTAACGTGACATAAACTTGATGACATATGTGAAGCATATGGAAAAAAGAACTATTTGTGGTCACTGCAAGGATTTTTACACTCCAAGCATGTTCCCATGACCTGCTGCTGCATTATCCCACTCTCACATCTCCACATCTTCTTGGAAGATCAAGAATTCAAAGGCAGATCCAAAATCATTAGAAACATAACTTACCTCAGCAAGGGTTCCACTTTATTATTTTTTTGCCTGTATCTTAGTATTCAATTGTTTGAAATATCTATCTCTTACAGTGAGCTTAATTATTAATAATTATTTCAGGGCAACTGATTAATTATTTGTTGAAGGAGCTTATATTGTTTCCCAAAAGAATGGTTTATCTACTGTTATCCTGCAAGAGTACTAAAGTTTCAGGGTCAGGCTAAGAGATAACTGAGTAAAGAATAAGAAAGCACATTTTGTAAGTCATTTTAAAAAGTCGTGTGCTTTCTAGATAATGTTAAATATTAATTTACTACTAGTTAATTAAAGCTTAACTATTTTTATATTAATTCACTATTAATTTCTATAAGTACTAGTAATTTCTATATAATCAATTAATTAAAAGGTAATTGCTATTAATAAAACAGTTATACATTAAAAATTTCATTACACTTAAATTTAATCTAATGTTAAACTCTGGGAAACAATGGACATATTGTTGACTATAATCAGAAAGCTAATAATCTTTTCAGGTTTTAGAGAGGTGAATTATTCTTTTTTTTTTTAATTTGAGAACACAGATGGGACATCAGGAAATAGAAGTGGCATGAGCCAGAAGCACATTTCTAATTCTTGTCCAGTGTAATGACTGCATCTAAAATTATATTCATTCTGATGTTTTTGTCATAGAAGGGGTTTCACTGCTGCTTCATGCTGACTTTCCCAGGGATATAGATGATAGACTAGGTAGGTAGGTAGGTAGGTAGGTAGATAGATAGATAGATAGATAGGTAGATAGATAGATGAAAGGTAGATAGATATAGATAGATAGACAGACAGACAGATAGACAGGCAGACAGGCAGATAGATAGAGGGAGGGAGTCCAGTAGTAGTGCAGCAGGTTAAGCAAAGGTGGTGCAAAGTGCAAGGACCGGTGTGAGGATCCCTGTTCAAGCCCCTGGCTCCCCACCTGCAGGGGAGTCGCTTCACAGGCGATGAAGCAGGTCTGCAGGTGTCTATCTTTCTCTCCTCCTTTCTGTCTTCCCCTCCTCTCTCTATTTCTGTCTGTCCTATCCAACAATGACAACATCAATAACAACAACAATAATAACTACAACAGCAATAAAAAGGGCAACAAAAAGGAAATAAATAAATAAATATTAAAAAATAAAAATAGATGATAGATGGGGTTGGGGGAGCTGTGATGGGTAAAAAGATTCACAGCAGGGAGCTGAGAACAGGTTTAAACAATAGAAGTTTTATTAGGGTGAAACAGGTAAAAGGCAGAATAAGTAATTATCATTTAGTGGTTAAGAGTATGCTAGATCCATAAAGTATGAGTATAGTTATCAAAAGTTTAGTCCCATAAGATAAACAAATATCAGCTGAGATATAGGTTGCTCATGGCTGTAGTGGAGTCTTAAGAGTTTGCCGGCTAGCAGAGACACACGTGTTTAGTTCCCAGGAGACATGGCCATGGCGGATACCTAGAGAACTTCCACCAAGATGTTTCTGACCAGGAGAAGCAGCAGCCAAAGAGAGTGGCCTGCTCCAAGTACCATGCTTTTTATACCTTCCCTTCTATGTCGTACCTCCTCAGGCTCACAGCACTCGTATGCTTCTTCTTCTAGCGTTTGCCCTTCTTCCGTAGCCAGTCAACAGCAAATCTGTCGGGAGCTGCTTGTTGCTGGCTTTGAAAGTGACTGGGATCCATGTGAATTCAGTCGGCTAGGAAGGATCGTCAGTTTCCCCAATGAATGGGTACTCATGCTAATAGTCCCAAACTCCCGTTGGGGTCGATTAGATAGATAGATAGATAGATAGGTAGATAGATAGATAGATAGATGGATGGATGATAAGTAGGTAGGTAGATAGGTACCACAGCACTGAAATTCCCTCTAGTGTTTTGGTCCTGCCTCAAACGGGTCGCACTCATGACAAAGCAGACATACTATCCAAGTGAATTATTTTGTCAACCTTCATTTTGTCTTTAGCTTTTTTAAAAAATATTTTTATCAGTGATTGGTTATTCATTTACAAAATTATGGGACAACAGAGGTATAATTCCGCACTATTCCCACCATGAGTTCCAAGACCCCATTTCCTCCACTGGAAACTGCTGTAAGCCTCCCAAAGTCTCAGACGTGGGTCAACTATTATTTCTATAATTGTCTGTGTAAATATATATTTGCCCATTTCTTCCATGGCACTGCCCTCTCTTCCTTCCCAAGTCAACCCTACACCCACTACCATTTCCGAACGTCCTTTTTTTCCTCTTCTCTCTCCAGGTCCTTATAGAATCGGAGTTCAGAGAGGTTCTGATGGTGCTGGATAGGGATTGAACCTGGAATGTCTGGTGGCCCAGTAATGAATGTCTATTATGCTGCCAATGGCACTGTGCCCCAGATCTTCATTTTTATTTTTAAGTTCTCCAGCATCATATATTTTATTTCATTTCATTTATTTATATCTTTTTATTATTGTTGTTATCATAATTTACTGGATAGAGACAGCCAGAAGTTAAGAGGGTAGGAGGACAAAGAGAGAGATAGAGGCAGAGAACACTGCAGGCCCTGCTTCACCACTTGTGAAGCTTTCCCCCTGTAGGTGAGGACTGGAGACTTGAACCCGGGTTCTAGTGCATGGTAACATGTGTGCTCAACCAGTTGTGCCAGCGCCTGGCCCCCTGAGTACCTTATATTTTAAAATGTAAATAAAACATGTCATTTTAAGAAAGCCAAGAAGTAGTTTAGTAAATGATCTTATGCTATTCTCAATTCAGTTCTGATTTTTCTCAGTGCTCTGTACACATTTTATTGCCCTTATCTAAGATTTGATTTACAGAGGATTTTTAATACCTAAAGGAGACAAGCACAAATCAGGTTTATTGAGGACAACTAGTCTTTCATGGGAATAAAGGAGTGGTTTGAGAATTAGTGAGATTATTACTCGGAAAAACACTAAGATTCATTAGAGAAGCCTCAATGAGACAAAGTTGATAAGACTCAGTCTCTTAGAAAGATTTGGGTTAAATTGAAGTGATTGTAGCAGTGATTTGATTAATATGCTTTCTTTTCGGGTGATTTTAGTCTGGTAAAAAAAAAATATAGGACCACCAGTTTCAGCGTATTTCAGAATTTTGATCATGCCGCATTAACCTGTGTTTACAATTGACTGGCACTCCTCCTCTGCCGCTTCAGTGAAGGATCCCGATGCCACTTGCTGTTAGCACTCCCAGCTCATCTTTGAGTTGTTCTGCACAGAGAAAATGTTCTTCTGCACTCACTTCAACTGTTACTTTGGGAGGGAAAGTCCAAGAGCTCTTTCCTGCCAGAAGCGTGTGTCATATAGGGGATTGGGAACGTTCTGTGTATCAACTGTCATTTCTTCCTCTTGCCAGCTGCGCAACTACCTGCAAGTTATTTCCCCTCTAGTGGTCTTATTTTCTCTCGTCTGTAAGGCGGGGTTATACTAGACCACCTTATTGGATCACTGTGCAGTACCTGTGTATTGATGATTATAAAGTATTGGGGATAGACCTAGCACAGAGAAAGCACCAGAAAATGTTCATTGTTATGATGGTAAACCCTCTGTAGGAATGATTTTGAATCATTATGAGACTTGAATGCTTGTGAAGGCACAAATTTGTCCTCCCCTACTTAGAAAAATTATAACTGCTGATCCTTTTTCGAGTATGTCTAAGAATCTTGGGCCAAAAAAAAAAATCAATAAACAACTACAAAAGAAGCCAAGTTTTCATAAAGAAAACATTTTTTAAAAATCAAGTTCACATTTGCTGCTGTTGTGTGATCATGCCTTCTCCTATGAGAAGCAGTTCTGAGGACTTGACTCAAACAGCTGTTGTCAAAGGGTCAGAGAGGGTGAGTCTATTTACTGTGATCACAGGTAGAGGCCAGAGGGATTACCCTTAATCCAGGTACCCAATAAAAGATGGAGTAGGAAATGAAACAGATGTAGCAGCCCCAGTGTGGTTCAACAAAGGAATATGTTCCTAGGGACCAAAAACCTAGAGATCCTATCTTCTTGATGCATCCATGTAAAGGGAGAGTTTGGCATGATCTCATAAACAACTACAAAGATTGGTTTTCTCTGCCATGAACAGTAATAAAATTACTCCACTCTTCAGGTGTATTGGACTATCCAAGGCCGTAAGCAGATTTCTGAGTCTCCTAGTAATAACCTTTTCTCTCTTATTTTAATCTAGAAAGAGAGAGAGAGAGAGAGAGAGAGAGAGAGAGAGACCGTAACATGCTACTTCCAATATGGCGCTGGCTGAGTTTGAACCTAGGTTAAGCTTATAGCAAAGCAGAACACTATACAAATGAGCTATTTCTCCAGCCCTCACTTTTTCTTCACTACATACACAAATCCCTTTTTAGGAAAGAAGTTCAGTGCATGGAATGACACACAGTCTCTAACTCTTTAGGTGTTTCTTTAAAATAAAGTGAAAGTCAGGGGAGTCGGGCTGTAGCGCAGCGGGTTAAGCGCAGGTGGCGCAAAGCACAAGGACTGGCGTAAGGATCTCGGTTCGAACCCCGGCTCCCCACCTGCAGGGGAGTTGCTTCACACATGGTGAAGCAGGTCTGCAGGTGTCTATCTTTCTCTCCTCCTCTGTCTTCCCCTCCTCTCTCCATTTCTCTCTGTCCTATCCAACAACTACTACAACAATAAAACAACAAGGGCAACAAAAGGGAATAAATAAATAAAATAAAATAAATAAAAATAAAAAATAAAGTGAAAGTCTGTGCTACAAACTAAGAACAAGTGTAACTTAGGGACTGGAAAAGTAGGAACATACTGGAAACATAAAAAGCCAGCATTTCATTTATTTTTCTTTCTACTACAAAATAAGATGACCCTACTCACATCGACTTTCCAGTTTTAAAACCAGGTTGTGGGAGATTAAAATTGATCAAATTGGAAATGCTTACAAAATTTTAATGTAATTAAAGACTTTACAAGATTAAATTACCAACAAACTATATAAGCAGCAAATGCCCCAAATATAGTTATCTGAGCAAATGAAGTACTTACTTCCAACCCTCTGAATAGAGTTGATCTAAGAGTGTTGATGGTTTCTTTTGTAGCTAAACAAAGCTCAATTAAAAATGTCAGAATAAGTATTAGTCTTAAAAATCTGTTTGGAATTTGAAGGCCATTGTTTACCTAACTGTTTGAGCTTGCATTTTATTTTCCTAAGAAACATTTTTTTAAGAAAACTTCTGTTTCATGGTCACAAATCTGTGCAAAATAAACTTATTACCCTGTTGGGGAAAAAATAAATAAAAACAGAACTATACAAAGGGAAACAAAGAAAAAGGTCTGATAAACCATTTCTTACTATGGAAGAGTGAATCTAAAGGAGTCTTTTGACATCACCTGTGTGAGACCTTGTTCTGCTTCTATGACACTTGCTGAGGGACATATCAATCAACCTTTTTTGATATGTCTTCCTAATGCAAAGTAGGCAGTGTTTCCAATCAGGCTTGAAAAATTGGATATTTTTAAAGAATCCCCTGTGTTAAGAATGAGACAGTAAATATGCAGTACTGCATGAGGAACACTGCTATATTGTAAGACTATGAAATATTTTGATCCCCTTCAATAAAAAAGATAATGAGAGAACTAATATGACTTGACTCAAATAGTAACTGGATTAACTTAAATTAAAACTTCACTGACCTGCATGGAGGTTAGGTCCTTATTAACCACTGACAGTTTGATAAAGTCTTTCTCTGATCTCAGCATTCTGCCAGGATGTGACGAGAATAAGACAGAGCACATTCTTTGAAGGACTCAGAATTTTGTGAGATCGAGTAGTTTTCTACCACTCCAGGGGAGATTCTCATTCTCTCTCTCTCTCTCTGCCACTCCAGGGGAGATTCTCATTCATCCTCTTTCTTTCTCTCTCTCTCTCTCTCTGTCTCTCTCTCTACCTTTTCGGGGAGATTCTCTCTCTCTCTCCCACTCCAGGGGAGATTCTCATATTCTCTCTCCCTCTCTCTCTCTCTCTCTCTCTCTCTCTCTCTCACATTGGGGAGATCCTCTCTCTCTCTCTCTCTCCCACTTTGGGGAGATCCTCTCTCTCTCTCTCTCTGTCTCCTCTCTCTCTCTCTCTCTCTCTCTCTCTCATCTGTTTTCATCAGTGGAGCATCACCACTCCAGACTGAATTTTTTATTAGTGATTTCATAATTAACAAGAGTGTGGGATAAGAGGAGTATAATTCCATATAATTTCCACCACCAGAGTTCTGCATCCCTTCCATTGGAAGATCCCCTGTTCTTTATCCCTCTGGGGGTATAGACAGATGATCTTTATGAGGTACAGAACATGGAAGTTGTGGCTTGTATAATTGTTTCTCTCCTGGATATGGGCACTGTCAGATGGATCCATACTCCCAGCCTGTCCCTATCTTTCCCTAGTGGTGCAGGGCTCTGGAGAGGTGGGGATCCAGGGTCCATTGGTGAGGTCATCTATCTGGGGAAGTCAGGTTAGCATCATGGTAGCATCTTCAACTTGGTGGCTGCAAAGCATTAATATATAAAGCAGAACAAATGGTTCAATAAGCAGGAATATAAAGGTAAAAATATAGCAGATGAGATTTGGGGTCTTCATGTTGGAAGAAGCTAGGAAGGCTATTTTAGATATATTCCAAGGGGTCCATGACTTTACTAATTTTGGCCTAAGCCCAATAGTTAGCATACGGGTGGGCTAAAAGTATTGACTGGGAGGGAAGATGGTGTCAGAGTTGAAAATAGGACTGGAAAGCTGGATCAGGGCAGAGAGTAGATCCCAAATATTAGAAAGTATATAAATACCATTAACTGTAAACCCCATCAATCTCACCTGGGACCCATGTCTGTTCATATTTGTCACAAAAGCCTGTGTAACCTCTGCATCTCTTTCAGTCTGAGCTCACATTCCATGGTTGTAGCTTGTAACATTCTAGGCTGCACTAATTACAGGATCAGTCTTCCTTGAGTGGCAGGAGTATGTTCACACAGCCTCTCTTCGGACAGTGGGGCATTTTCTATCATTGTTGTTCCACATTGAGGACAAGGTCCTGTAGAGGTACACAGGAAGCTTTAAGGTGGTCCTGATGGAGATGACCAGTGATTGTAGAGACAGGGAATTTATTAGTTGTCTACATCCATCATATCTATGTGGGAATCCCAGGATTTCCTAACTAGGGACCCAGATGGTGGAGTGGCCTGACCCAAAAGAGCCATCATTAAAGTGTACTGGTCTCTTGCCCTTATCCAGCTTTTGTAGTCCCTACTTCATGTGACAGGGTTAGGCTTGGAGAGACTGAGGGAAGTGAAATAGGAGCTAGGTGAGAGGGTATCTAGGTCTAAGTAGAAACTATTTGATCAAGTACTTCATGGTGTCTTTTTTAGCTCTTCTACTTGTTTGCTGCACTTATTGAGTCACTGCAGACTATTGCACACTTCTACTTATCATATTTATTTTGGACAGAGACAGAGAAAAATCAAGAGGGGATGGGAGGGAGGGACATCAAGAGGGGAGAGGGATAGAGAGTGGGGGAGAGACAGAAAGACACAGAGAGAGACTGTCTGCTTCACCACTTATGAAGCTTCTGCCTCACAAGTAGAGACCAGGGGCTTGAACCAGGGTCCTGGTGCACTGTAAGGTATCCACTCAGACAGGTATGAATACCAACTCTGATATAATTTCACTTAATTTCATCTTGGATTTCCATTGATATTTTTTTTTATATATATACAGACAGACTGACACACAGAAAGAGGATAGGGGAACATTCTTATCTACTCTGCTTTTTACTTCTGGAAATACATAGGTGCTATAAAATTTCCACAGGTCAAGAGAATTTGAGAAGTCATCAAAGAAATGGAAAAAAATATATTTCCAGAGGTCTCATTAAAAAATAAGCAAATAAAAGGAGTAGGCTTTCTTTGATTCTCTCCAACCTCATTACAGAGCAAGCAGACGGCAGGTAGATCTGTCATGATTAGAATTACAGTGTGCTCTGTGAAAGAAAGCAGAGTTTGGCCTATCCCTTCTCTCCAGCAATCCCTGGCTCCTACTCACCAGAAAAACCTTGCATAGAATTTAAGGATCTGTAGCACTGATGCTACTGAAATGCCAGCTAGCTAGTCAGACCCCACTGGGAATCTAGAGAATGCACTAGTGGAATTCATCACAGGTCCATGCCCCAAACTTAGTCCTGTGTTGGTCCTATGTTCTGAAGGACGGAGATGCCAAGGTCTCACGTAAAATGTATTTCCCAGAAAACAGATCAGTATTTTCTCTCTGTATCATGTGTCATTTCTCATTTTACATGCCCAATTTACTAAGCATATACAGAAGTTAAACTCACACTTTTAACCAACTCGAAGTCCCTGCCATTCCAAGCGCAATAGATTCTTGGATCAACAATCATGTGCAAACAAATTATCTTACTTTGCTATGTAATGGAAGATGAAAAGAAGTGTCTGATGATGAGGTAGTGGTATCAGTAGCCTCAGTCCCATCACAGAGGAGAGAAGAGCAATAAACAAACATACTCTTCTGACTGCACACATAAACCAAAAGAATTAGACAGTCTTCTCTGGGGTGAAGCTGTGAAATTGAAAAAGTAATAGATAGATGAGGATTGGCAAAGCCAAGTCTAAGAAACTGACACGGGGCTGTCATATGAAGATGAGGCATCTTTAGAGAATACCCACAGTTTCTGGGTTCTGTGATGCACTGATTGATGCCCATGCATTTGTTGAAGCAGCACAGCGTAAAAAAGAGCTAGTGAGTTCTGAGCCCTGTGACCTTGTGTAAATCCCTCACATTTTCTGCAGCCCGTCTCTTTTCCTAAGACAATGAGAGGAGCAGTAAGGATTATCTGCCTCAGGGCTTCAAAATACTACCTGTTCTTTAGCAGAAGTTCAATAAGTGTTAATTCATTCATAAAATTCCTAGAAAGAGAAAATAGATTTATTTTTAAGTAGGATTTGTGTAACTCTTATTCGGTTTTTTGAGTCAGGTTTTCTAATGTTCTGGCAATAGAAATTCATTACATAAACTTTCTATAACCTCTACATAAATACAGATTTCAAAATTATGTAAAATGTAAATTTTGATGTGTTGTTTTCGCCGGGCTGGCTTCACGGTCGGGTAACAGACGACCAGGGACTCATGGCTGGGTTGTACGCAGTATCTCCTTATTCATGCAGGACGCAGCACAATCTAAGCTGAGCTAAGCTAAACTAAAAGGTACTGTAAAACTTACAATGCTGTCTTTATATATACTTGCGAAGTAGGGTGGAAACAGGATGTGACATAGAGAGGGTGGAGAGAAAAGTGACTGGTGAAAATCAGGGTGTGATAAAGAAGGGATCAGGGTGTGACAAGGAGGGGGGGTGGAGCAAAAACATATCATGAAACAGTGGGAATTGAACCAATGCCCTGGAGGGAGGTGCTTGTTAACAGTGGTTATACAAACAGAATGAAGTGGTTATGTAAATAGAATAGTGTTAAGCAGGGGGGATTTAAACCAAATGAAACAGAAGGGGTCTCATGCATACCAACAATTCCCCCTTTCTTTTTAACTAATGGCCATTGCAGGGTGAACAGAAACGTATATCGTACAGGCGTTTTCAAAAGAACTGGCATATGACATGGAAAATAAAATAGGCGAGCAGCAATAACCAGTGTGATGCCAAGGAGAGCTTTTCTTGCCTCAAAGGGCAAGGCCTAGCAGGCGAAAGGGCATTTCTTGCCTCTGGGAACGCTTCATGCCTCTGGGGGCATCTCTTGCCTCAAAGGGCATTTCCTGCCTCTGTGGGCATCTCTTGCCTCTTGGGGCGCTTCATGCCTCTGTGGGCATAACCTAATAAGGAGGGGGAGTTTTCTGCCTCTGGGACAGAGCCTGCAGGTGAGGGGACATAGTCTATAAAGTCTCAAGGCAATTGGCTGAAGTTAGTCTTTGAGAAACACAGCAGCGTGTACCAGTAAGTCCGATGGAGGTGTCAGTCCAAAGTAGCTGACCACAGAAGAAAATGCCAAGGGATGAAACGCTGTACGTCTGTCTCAATGGGGAATGTCGGCCACCTGAATTCTGCTTTTCTGTAGATAGTGATCTTTGGAGTCTGTGAATCTGTTTCTTCAGGTCGTGCCAGGTCTCATCATTGGTTTCTGGGGGCGATGTCAGAGAACAGGATCCAAATGGATTTCCAGGAATTCCATTTGAGTAGATGCTTTTTCATGTGAAGACTTTGACAGCTGAAATTCACTTACTTGTCAAACAAAACTTGTAGCAGATTAGAAGTTTACTATAATTGATAACTCCATTATAATTGGAAGTCCTTTCTAGTATGATTTTAAGGTTGTTTAAACAGTTTAAACTCAATAAAATGTGGAAAGGTAAACAGAAGAACCACGGTTAAAAGCCTCAGGCATGAGAATAATTAACATAATCATTGCACTATCTGCCCCACCCATAACTCATGCAGTTTTCAGGATTAAACATTTCAGATTTATGCCAAGATAAAAAAAGAAATCAAAGGAGGAAAAAAAAATTTTTTGGATTGTTTCTGGATGTCTCTAGAAATCATGGCTGCGTCCAGCATTTTTTTTTTTAAGTCAATGTTAAACAAAAATTCAGTCATTCAAATCATTCTCTTATGAAACGCAACTTGAACCAGATTATCAAGATCTCACCATGTAGGATTAAGAATCCCCGGAGGGCGACCTAGTCCAAAAAGGTCCTCAAAATTCCATTTAGGGTGCTTCTGACTGTTCCTGCTGGATTGCTTCAGGCACCCATTTTTAAAAGTGTCTTCCCATCGAAGAAAGAATCCAATCAGGAGAGTAGAACTAACCACGTGTCTCCATACTTGGGAACTTCCAGGGTACTCGAGAATGTTCTTCAAATTAGAGTAGTCCTTCTCCATGGGAAATATTCGAGAAGAAGTCCAGAAAGTCCCAGGGGAAATCCCCATGCATATCCCAAGGTCTACGATCACGGTCATAAAGAACCAAATTGTGGCCCGGAGCAAAATGTAGTCCTTTTCCTCAGGAAACATGGGAGAGGGAATCCAGAAAGTTCAAGGAGAAATCTCAGTGCATCTCCCAGGCTCTATGATCCCGGTCATAAGAAACCAAAGTTCCTAGTCAGGGAACCGAAATGTGGCCCAGAGTAAAATGTTCCAGAGACAGAGTAACTGTCTCATAATGAAACAGTAGAGGCTTTGGCAAACCTCTTCGTAAGTAGAAGAGATGACCATAGTGCATAGGTAGGCAAAGTCTTCACTTATCTGGGAGTTGAGCAGGTCTGGTCCCACGTTGTGGCGCCATAGTATCAGGAGTGCGGGGCACTTTGTGAGGCAGGGAGACTGATAAGAGGCACACCTTTTTTGGGGTTCTACTGTCCCTCCTTGCTCAACCTCTCCGTGGAGAGAGAGACTAACAGGATTGACACACCCCTCAGGCTCAAGCCCTTCCAAGCTTAACCATATCCTCACAATACCCCAACATCTTCCTCTTACTTAATGGCCATATATAACTGGGTCAATGTCTGTAAAAGGCTTCATCTCTGTCAGGGGAATAGCAGTGTAGGGGTGAACGGAAATCTGTTGGGAAGAAAGCAGAATGATAGTGTGTAAGTGTCTTCAAAAATAACTAGCACAAGACAGGGAGGGATAAGTAAGAGTAGCAAGAGACAGAGTGAGCCTGATGGGTGGAGGAGTGGGGGCCTGATAAGCCGAGGGGCTAGAGGGGTGATCTGGCATTGCAAAATCCCGAGTCAGCTGGCGGTAAGTTCTATGAACTGCTACAGTCATTCTTCAAGAAGTCCAGCAGTATAAAAGGAGTGTCCAGCAAGTTCTATAGAAGCATCAGTCCAATGTCAACGGCCAGGAAATAAATGCCACACGTCTATCTTGATGGAGGAGGACGGCCACCGGAACTTTTCTTCTCTGTAGAGAGTGACCTGGAACCGCCAAAACATGATGGGCGAAACAGAAGCAGGAAGAGCAGACAACGATGGTTGAGAGAAAGGCAGTAGGAAAGTCTTGTCCTTTGGAGTCTGTGAATCAGGTTCTCCAGATCGTGTCAGGTCACATCATGGGTTTCGGGGGATGGCTGTAATTGTGGGTGATGTCAGAAGTCAGGGGTCCAAGATGGATTTCTGGGGATTCTATATGAGCAGATGCTTCTTTATGCGAAGGCTTGTCATAGCTGTAGTCAATTACTTATGAAAAAACTTTGTAACAAATTAGAAGTTTACTACAATTGATAACTCAATGATTATAACTGGTTTAGGTATCTTTATAATTTTGTGTAAAGGTCATCTTACGTGACCTCATGTAGCAGTCTTTATATAGCAAAGTTTTCATACCGAATTTAAGTTACATATATTGATTCTTAACTATTTTTACATTGGGTTTTTAAGCAAACTCAGGTTACTAGAGTTAACACATTTTAGTGACAATTTTTTTTTTTTTGGTACATTTACAATATCAGATTGATGCCAAATTTGTTGTGGATTAATTTCCACAAGATAGCTTACAGGACATTTTTGGGGGCCCTCCAAAAATGTCCTGTATAGAGAATTTGTATTTTAACTTAGGAGATGATGAATTGTCACATTGAATATTTAGAGTTTTACCTTAAACACTCAGTTACTTAAATGAATTGATTTTACCTCTTCTCGTAAAAATGTAACTTCGAAGTTACAATTTAACTGTCAAGTTAATGTTTACCAAACTTGAAACACGCATATTAAACATATAGTTTATAACACACAGGAGGAGAAAAACTTGTAAATAAGATATATCATTTCAACTGTGAATTTAGAACTACTGTCATAGTTGAACCATCTTTACTCACACAGTTTAAGACTAAACATTTCATATTGATATCAAGACTTAAAAAAGAAATCAAAAGGGGGAATGAACAATTTTTGGACTGTTTCTGGACGTCTCCAGAAACCATGGCTGCGTCCAGCCGTTTGATATAAAGTCAGTTAACTTTCAGAGTACTCTGAGCACAATGGGTCATACAAAAATTTTGGTCACTCAACTCACTCAATTTTTTTTTTCACTCACTCACTCACAAAACACAACTGGCCAGTCATAGCATAAGA